>NC_084625.1:42042143-42342143 GCF_033978795.1 Nerophis ophidion
ATCAAACCTTTTTGAACTTTCCACCCTACAAAATGATAAAACTATGTGCTGATGTATTGGATTAGTATTGGTATCGGCCAACGCTTAAGGCTGGAATATCGATATCGTATCAAGACACCCTGACTCAAAGCTTCAGTACTGTCGCTGACGATTGCGTAGAGTTAGAACCCCGACTACGGACTCATGCAAATCTCCCATGTCTTGGGATCGAAACGCTATTTGCACTTTGGAGAAAGAAATGCAGCTGGGATAAGGTCAAATAACAAATTGAAATCTTGGTATCTGCATCATTCAACTTACTGCATCATGAACTTCCCTTTAGGAATTATCGTTTTTCATTCTTACCATTGTTGTCCGAGTAGTTTCACATGATCAAACCTTTTCTAACTTTCTACCCTACAAAATGATAAAACTACGAGCTGATATATTGGATTAGCATTGGTATGGGCCAACGCTCAAGGCTGGAATATCGATATCGTATCAAGACACCCTGACTCAAAGCTGCAGTATAGTTAGAACCCCAAGTACGGACTCATGCAAATCTCCCATGTCTTGGGATCGAAACGCTATTTGCACTTTGGAGAAAGAAATGCAGCTGGGATAAGGTCAAATAACAAATTGAAATCCTGGCCCAATATCAGATGTAGAATGCAGGATGGCAAATGAAAACTAGTCCGAAAGTGAAACTGAAGAACGGTACGAGTGTACACGCGAGGACCGAGGGCGGCCATGCGGGGCATAATTCAATGGCAGGATTGAAAATCCTGGAGTGCTGGAAAATGTTGTCTGCCTTGTGAGATTGCTCTCAAATGGTACGGTCCTGAAGGGGAAAGCATCTCATTGTGTATGTATAACTTCAAAAAGGTCATGCAAAAAGCAGACAAGCATGAGAGGACTTAGGAACCAACAGGAGACAAGAGGTCTGAAGAGGAAGAAATGCTCTGATATTCTCTTAAAACCTAAAGTGCCTGCAGACATTGTTCCATCCTGTGTGTTGCTGTCTGCCCGTAGATGCGATGACTGGAGCGAGAAATTAATGTACTGTTGCGCTTCGTAAACTGTATTACCTTATGATTTTTTCTTTCCACGCCATACAATCAACAGTCGGCCATTGGGGCCTCCTCATACCGATCCAAAAGCTCGGATAAATGAGAGGCGAGCCAATCATTCAAGCGACTCACTGTGTCGGAACCTGGAGATGATGATGATTGGAAGCTGTAAAATCTGTCAGGTCCAACTAAAAGCTTGTACTATATACAAGGTGTGTGCCAGTCTGATATCAGCTAAAAAACACGTATCAAATGATATCAGCTCGCATGCAAAGGATCCGATATAATCTGCAATAAAAGCCAATCAATCAATGTTTATTTATAGAGCCCTAAATCAAAAGTGTCTCAAAGGGCTGCACAAGCCACAACGACATCCGCGGTTCAGAGCCCACATAAGGGCAAGGAAAAACTCACCCCAATGGTGACAATGACTATGACGAACCTTGGAGAGGACCTGACATATGTGGGTAACCCCCCGCCCCCTAGGGGAGACTGAAAACAATGGAGGCCGAGCGGGTCTAACATGATATTGTGAAACTCCAGTCCATAGTGGATCCAACATAACAGTGGGAGTCCAGTCCATAGTGGATCCAACATAACAGTGGGAGTCCAGTCCATAGTGGATCCAACATAACAGTGAGAGTCCAGTCCATAGTGGATCCAACATAACAGTGAGAGTTCAGTCCATAGTGGATCCAATATAACAGTGGGAGTCCAGTCCATAGTGGATCCAATATCGTAGCGAGAGTCCCGTCCATAGTGGATCTTACATAATAGTGTGAGTCCGGTTCATAGTGGAGCTAGCATAACAGTGAGAGTCCAGTCCATAGTGGATCCAATATCATAGGGAGAGTCCCGTCCATATTGGATATAGCATACTAGTGTGAGAGTCCAGTCCATAGTGGATCTAACATAATAGTGTGAGATTCTAGTCCATAGTGGATCTAGCATAATAGTGCGAGAGTCCAGTTCGTAGTAGATCTAACATAATAGAGGGAGAGTCCAGCCCATAGTGGATCTAGCATAATAGTGTGAGAGTCCAGTCCAATGTGGATCTAGCATAATAGTGTGAGAGTCAAGTCCATAGTGGATCTAGCATAATTGTGTGAGAGTCCAGTCCAATGTGGATCTAGCATAATAGTGAGAGAGTCCAGTCCATAGTGGATCTAGCATAATAATGTGAGAGTCCAGTCCGTTGTGGATCTAGCATAATAGTGTGAGAGTCCAGTCCATAGTGGATCTAGCATAATAGTGTGTGAGTCCAGTCTGTAGAGGATCTAACATAATAGTGTCAGAGTCCAGTCCGTAGTGGATCAAGCATAATAGTGTGAGAGTCCAGTCCAATGTGGATTGAGCATAATAGAGTGAGAGTCCAGTACATAGTAGATCTAGCATAATAGTGTGAGAGTCCAGTCCATAGTGGATCTAGCATAATAGTGTGAGAGTCCAGTCCATAGTGGATCTAGCATAATAGTGTGAGAGTCCAGTCCAATGTGGATCTAGCATAATAGTGTGAGAGTCCAGTCCATAGTGGATCTAGCATAATCTTGTGAGAGTCCAGTCCAATGTGGATCGAGCATAATAGTGTGCGAGTCCAGTCCATAGTGGATCTAGCTAATAGTGTGAGAGTCCAGTCCATAGTGGATCTAACAAAATAGTGTGAGATTCTAGTCCATAGTGGATCTAGCATAATAGTGCGAGAGTCCAGTCCGTAGTAGATCTAACATAATAGTGTGAGAGTCCAGTCCAATGTGGATCGAGCATAATAGTGTGCGAGTCCAGTCCATAGTGGATCTAGCTAATAGTGTGAGAGTCCAGTCCATAGTGGATCTAACAAAATAGTGTGAGATTCTAGTCCATAGCGGATCTAGCATAATAGTGCGAGAGTCCAGTCCGTAGTAGATCTAACATAATAGTGTGAGAGTCCAGTCCATAGTGGATCCAGCATAATAGTGTGAGAGTCCAATCCATTGTGGATCTAGCATATTATTGTGAGAGTCCAGTCTGTAGAGGATCTAACATAATAGTGTCAGAGTCCAGTCCATAGTGGATTTGTCATAATAGTGTGAGAGTACAGTCCATAGTGGATCCAGGATAATAGTGTGACAGTCTAGTCCATTGTGGATCTAACATAATAGTGTGAGCGTCTAATCAATAGTGGATCTAACATAATAGTGAGAGTCCAGTCCATAGTGGATCTAACATAATAGTGAGAGTCCAGTCCATAGTGGATTCAACATAATAGTGACAGTCCAGTCCATAGTGGATCTAACATAATAGTGAGAGTTCAGTCCATAGTGGAGCCAGTAGGAGACCATCCTGAGCAGACGGGTCAGCAGCACAGAGATGCCTCAACCGATGCATAATCAAGAAAAACATTACTAATATCAGTTAAAAGATCAGAATCATTCAAATTTACACAACTATTAGTCTATTGGTGGGAATTGGTCTGAACAAAATAGGCGGCATTTTAACTTTTGTTGCTATTTGTAAACATTCCATAAGGCGGTGTTTTAGTGATGTTTGTGTCTCCTTAGTTTAGACCAGTGGTTCACAAACTTTTTTCAGCGATGTACCCCCTGTGAATAATTTTTTAATTCAAGTAACTACTAATCAGAGCAAAGCATTTTTGTAAAATCCAGCACTATGTCATCAGTTTCCGATTTATTAAATTGTATAACAGTGCAAAATATTGCTCATTCGTAGTGGTCTTTCTTGAACTATTTGGAAAAAAATATATAACAATAACTAAAAATTTGTTGAAAAATAAACAAGCGGTTCAATTATAAATAAAGATTTCTACACATAGAAGTAATCATCAACTTAAAGAGCCCTCTTTGGTGATTATCCATTTGGATTCATGAATTTAACTCTAAACATTTCTTCACAAAAAAATAAATCTTTAACATCAATATTTATGGAACAGGTCCACAAAAAAATCTCGCTGAATATTGCATTGTTGCATTTCTTTTTACAGTTGATGAACTTACATTCATATTTTGTTGAAGTAATATTCAATAAATATATTTATAAAGGATTTTTGAATTGTTGCTATTTTTAAAATACTAAAAAAAAATCTCATGTACCCCTTGGCATACCTTCAAGAACCCCAATTTGAGAACCACTGCTTTAGTCTTCAGTTCTCAATGCTCTTTTCCCCCCTTGATTACATTGTCTGGTTGCCAGGTGGCTGACGAGCCTCACCTGCTTTCTGTTTGTTAATTAGCGTCCTCACCTGTTTTCTGCCCTTAATCACTCTCCTTTATATTCTGGTGTCTGAGTTGCTGGTCCGTTGTTTGTCGGTTTGGTCGCCTGGGAGTTTGTTGGTTTTGTTGGTTGTTTTTAAAACTAATCGCTGTGCTATGTTGAGATGTGGGATTTTCGCCTATTGTGTAATAGTTCAAGTAAAGATATATCTCACCTGCGGAGCCGCCTAAAGACCTCTGCATCTTTTGAAAAAGCACCAAAGCAATTCAAAGATACATACCACATACACAAATAATAGGTAGGAATAAAATGCATTATGTATAAATAAAACCAGAAAAATGATGAGATGATAAAATAGTGAATATAAAATTTAAACTAGTACATACCTGAAGAATTCGACAGAAAGGAGAATTTCGAATCAAATGGTCATTTTCTAGTAGCGTGGGCAATTGCAACTCCATATCTGCATGTGCATTACAAAACAGCAACCACAATTCAAAAGAAGTGAATAATTTTTATATAGCGCTTTTCTCTAGTGACTCAAAGCGCTTTATATAGTGAAACTCAATATCTAAGTTGCATTTTTCAAACCAGTGTGGGCGGCATTGTCTTGCCCAAGGACACGACGGCGTGACTAGGTTAGCGGAAGCAGGGATCGAACATGGAACCCTGAAGTTGCTGGCACGGCTGCTCTACCATCCGGGCTTAACCGCCCCAACTCGATTCATTCGTCACACCTCTACCAGTTACCAGCCGTGGATAAGGCAAATGAGTAGGCTCAAAATACAGTTTGTGTGCGTGTAAAATAAGCCACTCCTTCTTTGTCTAATTTTGTCCACCAAAACTTTTATGCTGTGCGTCAATGCACAAAGGTTTGCTTTGTTTACGTTATTGTGGGACGGCATAGCTCGGTTGGTAGAGTGACCATGCCAGCAACTTGAGGGTTGCAGGTTCGATTCCCGCTTCCGCCATTCTAGTCACTGCCGTTGTGTCCTTGGGCAAGGCACTTTACCCACCTGCTCCCAGTGCCACCCACACTGGTTTAAAATGTAACTGAGATATTGGGTCTCACTATGTAAAGCGCTTTGAGTCACTAGAGAAAAGCGCTATATAAATATAATTTACTTCACTTCACTTGTTGAAGTGCTAATCAGTCATATTTAGTCAGTGCAAGCTAATCAATGCTAACATGCTATTTAGGCTAGCTGTATGTTTATATTGCATTGATCAATCTGCATTTATACATAATTATTGCTATAATTGTTGGGGATTGATCACATCTGTTAACGCAAGGGTCTGCAACCCGCAGCTCTTTAGTGCCCAATCAAATCCCTGGAGCATTTTTATAAAAGGATTGAAAATGTAAAAAGATGGGCGGAAACTCTAATGTGACGCAACAGTTTGTTTGCATGTAAAATGGTCCGCTCCTTATTTGTCTAATTTTGTCCGCCAAAAGTTTTATACTGTGCGTGAATGCACAAAGGTGTGCTTTGTTGACGTTATTGACTTGTTGGAGTGCTAATCAGGCATATTTGAACAGTCCAAGCTCATCAATGCTAACATGCTATTTAGGCTAGCTGTATGTACGTATTGCATTGATCAATCTGCATTTATACATAATTATTGCCATAGTTTTTGGGGCTTGATCACATGTGTTAACGCAGGGGTCAGCAACCCACGGCTCTTTGGTGCCCAATCAAATCCCTGGAGCATTTTTATAAAAGGATTGAAAATGGAAAAAGATGGGCAGAAACTTGACTGTGACGCAACAGTTTGTTTGCATATAAAATCGTCCACTCCTTTTTTGTCTAATTTTTTCCACCAAAGGTTTTATACTGTGCGTGAATGCACACAGGTGTGCTTTGTTGATGTTATTGACTTGCTGGAGTGCTAATCAGGCATATTTGTTCAGTGAAAGCTAATCAATGCTATCATGCATTGGCTGGCTGTATGTACATTTTCCATTGATCAATCTGCATGTATACATAATTATTGCCATAGTTTTTGGGGCTTGATCACATGTGTTAACGCGTGGGGTCTGCAACCCACGGCTCTTTGGTGCCCAATCAAATCCCTGGAGCATTTTTATAAAAGGATTGAAAATGTAAAAAGACGGGCGGAAACTTAACTGTGACGCAACAGTTTGTTTGCATGTAAAATTTCCCACTTCTTCTTGGTCTAATTTTGTCCACCAAAAGTTTTATGCTGTGCGTAAATGCACAAATGTTTGCTTTGTTGACGTTATTGACTTGTTGGAATGCTAATCAGGCATATTTGGTCAGTGCAAATTAATCAACGCTAACATCCTATTTAGGCTAGCTGTATGTACATTTTGCTTTGATCAATCTGCATTTATACATAATTATTGCCATGGTTTTTGGGGCTTGATTACATGTGTTAACACGGGGGTCTGCAATCCGCGGCTCTTTAGTGCTCACTCAAATTCCTGGAGCGTTTTTATAAAAGGATTGAAAGTGTAAAAAGATGGGCGGAAACTCTAATGTGACGCAACAGTTTGTTTGCATGTAAAATCGTCCGCTCCTTATTTGTCTAATTTTGTCCACCAAAAGTTTTATGCTGTGCGTGAAATCACAAAGGTGTGCTTTGTTGACGTTATTGACTTGTTGGAGTGCTAATCAGGCATATTTGAACAGTGCAAGCTAATCAATGCTAACATGCTATTTAGGCTAGCTGTATGTACATATTGCATTGATCAATCAGCATCTATACATAATAATTGCCATAGTTTTTGGGGCTTGATTACATGTGTCAGTGCGGGGGTCAGCAACCCGAGGTTCTCGAGCCACATGCGGCTCTTTAGTGCCCAATCAAATCCCTGGAGCATTTTTATTAAAGGATTGAAATTGGAAAAAGATGGGTGGAAACTTGACTGTGACGCAACAGTTTATTTGTATGTAAAATCGTTCACTCCTTCTTTGTCTCATTTTTTCCACCAAAAGTTTTATGCTTTGCGTGAATGCACAAAGGTTTGCTTTTTTGACGTTATTGACTTGTTGGAGTGCTAATCAGGCATAATTTCCTTTAATTGTATCCTCTTTGTATATAATTTAGTTTTGCATGTCTCATGACTTAGTATCTGTATCAATCAATCAATCAATGTTTACTTATATAGCCCTAAATCACTAGTGTCTCAAAGGGCTGCACAAACCACTACGACATCCTCGGTAGGCCCACATAAGGGCAAGGAAAACTCACACCCAGTGGGACATCGGTGACAATAATGACCCAGTGGGACGTCGGTGACAATGATGACTATGAGAACCTTGGAGAGGAGGAAAGCAATGGATGTCGAGCGGGTCTAACATGATACTGTGAAAGTTCAATTCATAATGGATCCAACACAGTCGCGAGAGTCCAGTCCAAAGCGGATCCAACACAGCAGCGAGAGTCCCGTTCACAGCGGAGCCAGCAGGAAACCATCCCAAGCGGAGGCGGATCAACAGCGCAGAGATGTCCCCAGCCGATACACAGGCAAGCAGTTCATGGCCACCGGATCGGACCGTAACATTGACTGCAATTCAGATAGTTGTGTGTGTGCCATGTTGTTCCAGACCACAGCAAACATGATTGTAATAAAAATCTATTAAAAGAAGACAGCCTTCTTCTTTTTTATTTTATTTATACCTTTGGGCATTAGAAGCCAGTAATTTCCAGGAGTCATCTCACCTTCTGAGTAGCCTGTCATTTACTAACGGTTTCTAATGTGAAAATGTGTAGAATAAATATTACATTTCAACATTTCTGTCAAGGAAGATTTGCTTCAGCCTGTGACTCATAGTCATTTTGATAGCAGGCTATTATAAATAATATAGACTCTTAAATCATGTTTTGCTTTCATTATAACACTTATTTACGGCTTTTCATGTTTTGCAGCTCCAGACAGATTAGTTTTTTGGTCCATTATGGCTCTTTTATTGTTTTGGGTTGCCGACCCCTGTGTTAACGAGTCAAATCTGACAGCTCTATCCAAGACCTCCGTCCATTTTCTACCGCTTGTCCCTTTTGGCGAGCGGGGGGGGTCGCTGGAGCATATCTCAGCTGCATTCTGGCGGTAGACCGGGTGCAGCCTGGACAAGTCGCCACCTCATCACAGCATCTAAGACCTATTTGGTGTCAATTGTTGCAAAAGTTGTAGTTATTATTTTCTGCATAGCTTGTGTAATGTTGTCATGGTATGAAAGTAAAACCACGCATATGTCCTAAAAGTCAATACATTTACATAAGTATTGATTTTTTAAAACTTTTTCTCCACAAAAAGGCAATTTTTTTTCACACATTACATTGACCCCAAGTCAATAATAATTTAGAAATACCTGTAAAGCATAACAGAAGCACAACACTTCCACGGACAACTTTTTACTTTCTTCTCGACTGAAAGATTCAAAAGTCTGTCTGTGTGCACAACGGGACTTTTTCTCTGAAATCGTTGTTAGTGAGTAAAGCGCTTCGTCTTGGCCAAAATGATCCATCCACCTCACAGGTGTGGTGTGTCAAGGTGCTGAATAGACAGCTTGATTATTGCACAGGTGTGCCTCAGATCCTCTGAGAACAGCCACCTGGACACCTGATGAAAAAAACACTATAAACTAAGACTTTCTGCAGAAATTGTCAGAAAGAGTTTCAGAGAAGCTCATTTGCTTGCTTCTCGTCCTCATCAGGGTCCCAACCTGACTGCAGTTAATCGTTGAAAACGACTTGAGACTACAAGAGAAGCGCTCTCTGCTTGATGAAGTGCTGGCTGTCCAGAGTCGGGACCCGGTTTTGACCGCTCGCCTGTGCATCGGTTGGGGACATCTCTGCGTTGTTGACCCGTCTTGACTCAGGATGGTCTACTGCTGGCCCCACTATGGACAGGACTCTCACTAGTATGTTATATCCACTATGGACTGGACTCTCACACTATTATGCTAAATCCACCATGGACTGGACTCTCACTATTATGTTAGATCCACTATGGACTAGACTCTCACTATTTTGCTGGATCCACTATGGACTGGACTCTCATTATTATGTTAGATCCACTATGGACTAGACTCTCACTATTATGTTAGATCCACTATGGACTGGACTCTCACAATATTATGTTAGATCCACTATGGACTGGGCTCTCACACTATTATGCTAGATCCACTATGGACTGGACTCTCACTATTATGTTAGATCCACTATGGACAGGACTCTTACTATTATGTTAGACCCACTATGGACTGGACTCTCACTATTATGTTAGATCCACAATGGACTGGACTCTCACTATTATGTAGATCCACTATGGACTGGACTCTCACTATTATTTTAGATCCACTATGGACTGGACTCTCACTCTTAGGTTAGATCCATTATGGACTGGACTCTTGCTATTATGTTAGATCCACTATGGACTGGACTCTCACTATTATGTTAGATCCATTATGGACTTGACTGTCACTATTATGTTAGAATCCACTATGGAATGGACTCTCAATATTATTTTGGTTCCACTATTGACTGGACTCTCACAATATTATGTCAGATCCACTATGGACTGGACTCTCAAAATATTATGTTAGATCCACTATGGACTGGACTCTCAAAATATTATGTTAGATCCACTATGGACTGGACTCTCACTATTATGTTCGATCCACTATGGACTGGACTGTCACTATTATGTTGGATCCACTATGGACTGGACTCTAACTATTATGTTTAAACCACTATGGACTGGACTCTCACTATTATGTTCGATCCACTATGGACTGGACTGTCACTATTATGTTAGATCAACTATGAACTGGACTCTCACTATTATGTTGGATCCACTATGGACTGGACTCTCACTATTATGCTAGATCCACTATGGACTGGACTCTCACTATTATGTTAGATCCACTATTGACTAGACGCTCACTATTATGTTAGCTCCACTATGGACTGGACTTTCACATTATTATGCTAGACCCAATCGAGGGAGGCTAGTATGGACACATCTGTGGTCCTCTCCAAGGTTTCTCATTGTCATCCCACTGAGTTGAGTATTTCCTTGCCCTGATGTGGGATCTGAACCGAGGATGTCGTTGTGGCTTGTGCAGCCCTTTGAGACACTTGGGATTCAGGGCAATATAAATAAACATTGATTGATTGAATGAATCCCGGTTTTTACTGTTCATGGCAAATAACAGACAAGACAAGATCCTGATGCCCATCTTTGTGTAATTCCCCCACGACTATTATCCCATGGTTCTGCCATAAGGACTGCCCTGGTATCCTCAAGAGCAGACCTGGGCAAAATACATGTTGCCACATTCGGCCCGTTAACATTTTCAACCCGGCCCGACGGACGTTCAACAATATATTTTTTAGACCTTTAACATCAAAACTGCAGCCGCCAGTGCTGTTTTTAGATGACCGTAAGTTTTGAACTATAGAAATTGTTTCAAGGGTCGAAATCCACGCTTTTCAGTGTTATACCAGTTTTTACGGTATTCTACGTCACAGCAGCTCAGACCAGGAACAAAGCGGAGTGGGCGGGGTTTGTTTTCAGAGCAGCCGGCCCCGAAACGTGTGTGTCAGAATCCGATGCAGAAGCAAATTTTTCCGTGACAATATATCCTTCAGAATTATTTTGTGTCGAACCCTAAAATGCAGAGAAGGAGGGATGCATTTTGCAGGAAAACATAGTTTAATTTAAAATACTAGAACTAGAACAAACAAAAAGCACGCACGTGGGCGGATATAACAAACTAAGGGCCATGAACAAACAAATCGGAAGCAGGGAACAAAAAACAGTAAGCTACAAACATCTACCAAATATAGCTTACCGCTACACTGTAGTCACATGACCAGTAGGAATGACAAGTAGAAAATGACATTGACATGTCAGGTAGCACGACAAGACTGATATGTGGCAACGACAATATAATAATCCAGCAACTGACACAAGACAAAGCAGGTACAAATAGGAGCAGGCTGATTGGCAACAGGTGTGGCCAGGTGCCAATCAGCCGCAGCTGAAGAGGAACACAGCACTCAGGGAACAAGACAGGAAGCTGACAAAATAAGAGCACTAGAGAGGAACTAAAGACAGGAGATACTAAACAGAGGAAACAGACAAATGCAGAGGAAATAACTAAAACATAGATAAACTGTCAGGGGAAAGCCTGACAATATCATATTGTAATTGTTTATTACCCTGTCATATTTTGCGGTGTGTTACATTTTTGTTGTGTTTTGCTTGGTTGTAAAAGATAAACAACCATCGAGGAGCTGGTCTGCGAAGTAAAAGAGAGATGTTCATATGTAGTTAATATTCAGTGTTTTATTGTTCGTAGTTAATATTGTAAATCTTTATTCTTAAGTACATTTTGGGCGTCCCATTCAGTAAAAAACTGTAAAATTACATTCCGTTTTTTTTTGAGGCGGTCTGTCATAACCTTTTTTAGAATTTTGTCGGACATTGTGACTATTAGCGTTCCTGAAAAAAACACACACTATGACTAAAAATTAGCATTAATGCTAAGTCTGACGCATTGACACTGTTTATTCAAGTGTTGATTAATGTGCACTGTCCTAATTATCCATCCATCCATTTTCTACCGCCTATCTCAGCTACAATCGGACGGAAGGCGGGGTACACCCTGGACAAGTCGCCACCTCATCGCAGGGCCAACACAGATAGACAGACAACATTCACACTCACATTCACACACTAGGGCCAATTTAGTGTTGCCAATCAACCTATCCCCAGGTGCATGTCTTTGGAAGTGGGAGGAAGCCGGAGTACCCGGAGGGAACCCACGCATTCACGGGAGAACATGCAAACTCCACACAGAAAGATCCCGAGCCAGGATTTGAACCCAGGACTGCAGGAACTTCGTACTGTGAGGCAGACGCACTAACCCTTCTGCCACCGTGAAGCCCTGTCCTAATTAAATCAATTTAAAAAATTACAGCTAAATGTGTACATATAAAATGTACACACATACACATTGGCCCCCGCCAGACACATTTTTTCTTTCAATGTGGCCCCTGAGTCAAAATACTTGCCTAGCGCTGCTCTACAGCAGTGGTCCTCTAACTTTGTTGAGTGATGTACCCCCTGTGAACATGTTTTTAATTCAAGTACCCCCTAATCAGAGCAAAGCATTTTTGGTTGAAAAAAAGAGATAAAGAAGTAAAATCCAGCACTATGTCATCAGTTTCTGATTTATTAAATTGTATAACAGTGCGAAATATTGCTCATATTTAGTGGTCTTTCTTGAAATATTTGGAAAAAAAGATATCAAAATAACTAAAAACTTGTTGAAAAATAAACAACTGATTCAATTATTAATAAAGATTAGCAATCATCAACTTAAAGTTCCCTCTTTGGGGATTGTAATAGAGATCCGTCTGGATTCATGAACTTAATTCTAAACATTTCTTCAAAAAAAAAAAAATATTTAACATCAATATTTATGGAACACGTCCACAAAAAATCTAGCTGTCAACACTGAATATTGCATTGTTGCATTTCTTTTCACAGTTTATGAACTTACATTCATATTTTGTTGAAGTATTATTTAATAACTATATTTATAAAGGATTTTTGGATTATTGATATTTTTAGAATATTTTTTAAAAATCTCAAAAAGTACCCCAAGGGGTACGCGTACCCCCATTTGAGAACCACTGCTCTAGAGGTCTGACATGTACCCAAATAGGATGGGTTGAACCCACTTTTCAGATTTTTCTGACCTTATGGGAATATTTAAGTGCAAATGAGAGCATGGTTTAAATGGGTATCAATAAATACACACTGTGCTGTTTAAGAAGAGAAAAGTGCACAGTTAAAACAAAGCGCTCGACCCAGAGTGGACAGACTCATTTATGTTCATTCTTCCCTTTTTAAAAGCACCAAACCAATCTGTCTCATATGTTCAGAGACCGTGACAATAATAGCAGCAACAACAAAGACAAAGCATAAAGTTTTCCCCTCTCAAAAGTGATATTCAGTCGTGGTCAAAAGTTTACAAACACTCGTAAAGAACTGTCTTGGGTTTCCAATAATTTCTGCAACTCTTATATTTTTTGTGATAGTGATTGGAGCACATACTTGTTTGTCACTTTGGAGAGGCGGAGCCGGCAGTCCGACAGCGAGGCAGGGCACGCCGTAGCCTGGCCCAAGATGGCGGCGAGGAGGCGTGGACTGCGAGCAAGCAGTGAGGCGGGGTGCGCCGGATTCAACCCGGCAAATATTATCAGGAGCGTGGGTCACCCAGCTGGGCACAATTTAAATCTCCTCTCGCACTCTATAAAAGGGCAGCGGCCTTAAATGTCGGGGGGAGAAACGGAGAGAGAAGGAACCAGAAGGAAGCCGATGCTGAGCGCGAGAGGAAAAGAGACGCATGCAGCCGAAAAGCTGGAGCGGAAGAGCGAGCATAAGAACGGGAAGATTGCAAAGAAAACCGTCAAGAGACTTAAATATTGCAAAAATAAAAGAAGTCTACACCTGCTTGACAGAATGTCATTCCTTGGTGGTCCTGAGAACCCGCACAACAGCAAGAGACTTTCACAGTCACAAAAAACATTTATGAAGTTTGGTTCTTTTATTTATTAATTATGGATCTACCGAAAATGTGACCAAATCTGCTGGGTCAAAAGTATACATACAGCAACATGGATTATCAAATTTGGTGATGTAGAAACGTTACAATCAAATAAAATTAGCTTCATGACATGGCCTTTTAACTCCATGTGAGTGATTATGATTGACGACACCTGTTGACTTCTATGAGCCCATTTAAATAGGGCTCATGTGATGCAGTCATTAGACTCGGTTACAAACGTGACAATGGGGAAAGTCAAAGGAACTCAGCACAGATCTGAAAAAAAAAAACGAATCATTGACTTGAACAAGTCAGGAAAGTCACTTAGAGCCATTTCAAAGCAGCTTGAGGTCCCGAGAGCAACGGTGCAGACAATTGTTCGTAAGTATACAGTTCATGGCACAGTTTTGTCAATGCCACGATCAAGAAGAAAAGGCAAGCTATCACCTGCTGCTGAGAGAAAATTGGTCATGATGAACAAGAGTCAACCGAAAACCAACAAAAAGCAGGTCTGCAATGAATTGGAAGCTGCTGGAACACAGGTGTCCACAGTCAAGCGTGTTTTGCAACACCATGGACGGAGAGGCTACCATGCAAGATGGAAGCCCTTGCTCCAGAAGCGACACCTTAATGATCGAAGAAAGTTTACTGTTGAACACATGGACAACGAAGAGAGCGTCTGGAGGAAAGTTCTGTGGTCAGATGGACCAAAAATCAAGCTGTTTGGCCACAATACCCAGCAATATGTTTGGAGGATAAAAGGTGAGGCAGTTTAATCCCAGGAACACCACTTACTGTCAAGCATGGTGTTGTTGGTAGTATTATGCTCTGGGCCTGTTTTTCTGTCCATGGAATTAATGCTTTACAGTAAATGGGACAATGAAAAAGGAGGATTACCTCCTTTACCTAAAATCATCAGCCCGGAGGTTGGGTCCTGGGCGCAGTTTGATCTTCCAACAGGAAAATTACACCAAACACATGTCAAAAGTGGTAAAGGAATTGCTAAATCAAGCTAGAATAAAGGTTTTAGAATGGCTTTCTCAAAGTCTTGACTTAAAGGTGTGGACAATGCTGAAGAAAAAAGTCCATGTCAGAAAACCAACACGTTTAGCTGAACTACACCAATTTTGTCAAGAGGAGTGGTGAAATATTCAACCTGAATCTTGTTAGAAGCTTTTGGATGGCTACCAAAAGTGCCTTATTGCAGTGACACTTGCCAAGGGACATGTAACCAAATATCATGTCAGGTTTAAACAAGGGGAGATGACAGCAGACTGACACCAAGTGGGAGTACTGTCCAAAGATGTATTGTATATATATATTTAGATAAATAATAAAACAATATAAAATAAACTAAGGAAATGGAGTGTGAGCTAGATCCAAAAGGATATGGGTGACAGACTATGTGAAGTATTTAGCTGAGGTGTATGTTACCAAATGTTGTGAAGAGACAAAAGAACACGGACGTCCGTGGGGCAGGCAGAGGTTCCAGGGCAAATGAGAGGCGTCGAGAGAAACGTGTCCAAGCGGGAGGTTGAGAATCTAAAAGGGCAGTCCGGCAGGCAAGGGGAACAACAGGGGATCACTGGAGAACACGGGGAGCGCTGCGGTAAGAGCGCATACGCGGAATGGAAACCAGATACAGGATGCTTACACAGGTACAGAAGTCTATACTCCGGCGAGTGATGGCAGGTTGTCCAGGCTTAAGAAGGCAGATCGCTGATCAAGGACAGGTGTGTTGATTGCTGGAAAATGATTGACGTATTTAGCTGAAGTGTATGTTACCAAATGTTGTGAAGAGACGAAAGAACACGGACGTCCGTGGGGCAGGCAGAGGATCCAGGGCGAACGAGAGGCGTCGAAATAAACGTGTCCAAGCGGGGGGTCGAGAATCTAAAAGGGTAGTTTCGGAGGCAAAGGGAACAACAGGGGATCACAGGAGAACACGGGGAGCGCTGCGGGAAGAGCAAGTACGCGGGATGGAAGCCAGATACAGGATGCTTACACAAGTAGAGAAGTCTATAATCTGGCGAGTGATAGCAGGTTGTCCAGGCTTAAGAAGGCAGATCGCTGATCAAGGACAGGTGTGTTGATTGCTGGAAAATGATTGAAGTATTTAGCTGAAATGTATGTTACCAAATGTTGTGAAGAGACGAAAGAACACGGACGTCCGTGGGGCAGGCAGAGGATCCAGGGCGAACGAGAGGCGTCGAAATAAACGTGTCCAAGCGGGAGGTCGAGAATCTAAAAGGGCAGTCCAGGAGGCAAAGGGAACAACAGGAAATCACAGGAGAACACGGAGAGCGCTGCGGGAAGAGCAAGTACGCGGGATGGAAGCCAGATACAGGATGCTTACACAAGTAGAGAAGTCTATACTCCGGCGAGTGATGGCAGATTGTCCAGGGTTTAGAAGGCAGTTCGCTGATCAAGGACAGGTGTGTTGATTGCTGGAAAATGATTGACGTATTTAGCTGAAGTGTATGTTACCAAATGTTGTGAAGAGACGACAGAACACGGACGTCCGTGGGGCAGGCCGAGGATCCAGGGCGAACGAGAGGCGTCAGGAGAAACGTGTCCAAGCGGGAGGTCGAGAATCTAAAAGGGCAGTCTGGGAGGCAAAGGGAACAACAGGGGATCACAGGAGAACACGGGGAGCGCTACGGGAAGAGCAAGTAGCGGGATGGAAGCCAGATACAGGATGTTTACACAGGTACAGAAGTCTCTTCTCCGGCGAGTGATGGCAGGTTGTCCAGGCTTAAGAAGGCAGTTCGCTGATCAAGGACAGGTGTGTTGATTGCTGGAAAATGATTGAAGTATTTAGCTGAAGTGTATGTTGCCAAATGTTGTGAAGAGACGAAAGAACACGGACGTCCGTGGGGCAGGCAGAGGATCCACGGCAAACGAGAGGCCTCGAGAGAAACTAGTCCAAGTGGGAGGTCGAGAATCTAAAGGGGCGGTCCGGCATGCAAGGGGAACAACAGGGGATCACAGGAGAACATGGGGTGTGCTGCGGTAAGAACGCATACGCGGAATGGAAGCCAGATACAGGATGCTTACACAAGTAGAGAAGTCTATACTCCGGCGAGTGATGGCATGTTGTCCAGGCTTAAGAAGGCAGATCGCTGATCAAGGACAGGTGTGTTGATCGCTGGAAAATGATTGAAGTATTTAGCTGAAGTGTATGTTACCAAATGTTGTGAAGAGACGCAAGAACACGGACGTCCGTGGGGCAGGCAGAGGATCCAGGGCGAACGAGAGGCGTCGAGAGAAACGAGTCCAAGCGAGAGGTCGAGAATCTAAAGGGGCGGTCCGGCAGGCAAGGGGAACAACAGGGGATCACAGGAGAACATGGGGAGCGCTGCGGTAAGAGCGAGTACGTGGAATGGAAGCCAGATACAGGATGCTTACACAGGTACAGAAGTCTATACTCCGGCGAGTGATGGCAGGTTGTCCAGGCTTAAGAAGGCAGATCGCTGATCAAGGACAGGTGTGTTGATCGCTGGAAAATGATTGAAATATTTAGCTGAAGTGTATGTTAGCAAATGTTGTGAAGAGACGAAAGAACACCGACGTCCGTGGGGCAGGCAGAGGATCCAGGGCGAACGAGAGGTGTCGAAATAAACGTGTCCAAGCGGGAGGTCGAGAATCTAAAAGGACAGTCCGGCAGGCAAGGGGAACAAAAGGGGATCACAGGAGAACACGGGGAGCGCTGCGGGAAGAGCAAGTACGCGGGATGGAAGCCAGATACAGGATGCTTACACAAGTAGAGAAATCTATACTCCGGCGAGTGATGGCAGGTTGTCCAGGCTTAAGAAGGCAGTTCGCTGATCAAGGACAGGTGTGTTGATTGCTGGAAAATGATTGAAGTATTTAGCTGAAGTGTATGTTGCCAAATGTTGTGAAGAGACGAAAGAACACGGACGTCCGTGGGGCAGGCAGAGGATCCAGGGCGAACGAGAGGCGTCGAGAGAAACGAGTCCAAGCGGGAGGTCGAGAATCTAAAGGGGCGGTCCGGCAGGCAAGAGGAACAACAGGGGATCACAGGAGAACATGGGGAGCGCTGCGGTAAGAGCGAGTACGTGGAATGGAAGCCAGATACAGGATGCTTACACAAGTAGAGAAGTCTATACTCCGGCGAGTGATGGCAGGTTGTCCAGGCTTAAAAAGGCAGTTCGCTGATCAAGGACAGGTGTGTTGATTGCTGGAAAATGATTGAAGTATTTAGCTGAAGTGTATGTTGCCAAATGTTATGAAGAGACGAAAGAACACGGACGTCCGTGGGGCAGGCAGAGGATCCACGGCGAACGAGAGGCGTCGAGAGAAACGAGTCCAAGCGGGAGGTCGAGAATCTAAAAGGGCAGTCCAGGAGGCAAAGGGAACAACAGGAGATCACAGGAGAACACGGGGAGCGCTGCGGGAAGAGCAAGTACGCGGGATGGAAGCCAGATACAGGATGCTTACACAAGTAGAGAAGTCTATACTCCGGCAAGTGATAGCAGGTTGTCCAGGCTTAAGAAGGCAGATCGCTGATCAAGGACAGGTGTGTTGATTGCTGGAAAATAATTGAAGTATTTAGCTGAAGTGTATGTTGCCAAATGTTGTGAAGAGACGAAAGAACACGGACGTCCGTGGGGCAGGCAGAGGATCCAGGGCGAACGAGAGGCGTCGAAATAAACGTGTCCAAGCGGGAGGTCGAGAATCTAAAAGGGCGGTCCAGGAGGCAAAGGGAACAACAGGAGATCACAGGAGAACACGGGGAGCGCTGCGGGAAGAGCAAGTACGCGGGATGGAAGCCAGATACAGGATGCTTACACAAGTAGAGAAGTCTCTTCTCCGGCGAGTGATGGCAGGTTGTCCAGGCTTAAGAAGGCAGTTCGCTGATCAAGGACAGGTGTGTTGATCGCTGGAAAATGATTGAAATATTTAGCTGAAGTGTATGTTGGCAAATGTTGTGAAGAGACGAAAGAACACCGACGTCCGTGGGGCAGGCAGAGGATCCAGGGCGAACGAGAGGTGTCGAAATATACGTGTCCAAGCGGGAGGTCGAGAATCTAAAAGGACAGTCCGGCAGGCAAGGGGAACAAAAGGGGATCATAGGAGAACACGGGGAGCGCTGCGGGAAGAGCAAGTACGCGGGATGGAAGCCAGATACAGGATGCTTACACAAGTAGAGAAGTCTATACTCCGGCGAGTGATGGCAGATTGTCCAGGCTTAAGAAGGCAGGTCGCTGATCAAAGACAGGTGTGTTGATTGCTGGAAAATGATTGCACCTGGTGGCTACTGCAGGGCGGAGATGCGCTTGGCGTGTCCCAAGGAGCGCACAGACTGATGAACGGCGTTGACAGGAGTCCTAGCCGTAACATATTAATTATTCTCATAAAAAATAAGAGTTGTAGAAAATATTGGAAACTCAAGTCAGCCATGACAATATGTTCTTTACAAATGTATTTCAACTTTGGACCACGACTGTAGTTTATATTGATCAGGACATTTAAAATGTTGGCTCAGCATATTGCATCAGGAAGGTTTTGGCAAATGTGATACCATACAATCGACGTTCCTCATCATGATATTCATGTGAAAATGATTTTCATAAACTTTTCAGAAGATAAACTATTATGTCAAGTTAGTTTTCCGTTCGGAGTGAATATGCAACTTTGCATTCTGCACACTCTTTTCGGTGTTGTCGTCTGTTCATCAGGGGAACGTTGTGGTTATCTACACACCAGATAAACCCGAGCAAAGTCAGCTTGATGAAAGTAGAGTACATAAGCGAGATTTCGTCTCTTATAGATTGGAATCTAACTAAGACGATAAGTCTTCTTTTGCACTTAAACACAGACTTTTTTTTTTTATTACAATCATTCCTTATTCAAAATCTAACACTCTTACTTCTGCCATCAGAGCCAAATACAGGGCTCTGCATCCCAAAAGACAAATAATGTTATGAAGAATGCAGGGTGGTATCACAATTTCTTTGGATTCAGCAAAAAAAAAATAATGGATGGTAGTAAGTGAAATATACTCCCTGTAAAACATAGCAGTATCAAATATGCATTAGTTGACCTTTTGCATGCATTCTTGTACACACTGTATGTAATTAGCCAAGTAAACATTTCATTTGTTTTGGACGGAGATCTATGACAACACTAATCCAATGTTAATGGAACACCCTCCTTCCCTGCAGGCATGAAACATAAATGCAGCATCTGTTTATATTTCTATATTTAATGACTTGACTTTCCGGGCTGGTTCCAGAAAATACATGTTTTTTTTATCAGCTCATCTGCATATTTTTGCAATATTCAAAAAGCGATTGCATGCTGTATATTGGAGCCCATTTGTTTTATTTCGGCCTGTCAAACTTTTTTTTCAAATTTAAATCGGATTAATCTCACTTTCAAATGTTGACTAGTCATGATTCTCACTTTTCAATAAATCAATGTTTACTTATATAGCCCTAAATCACAAGTGTCTCAAAGGGCTGCACAAGCCACAACGGCATCCTCGGTTCAGATCCCACATCAGGGCAAGGAAAAACTCATCCCAGTGGGATGACAATGAGAAACCTTGGAGAGGACCGCAGATGTGGGTGACTCCCCCCAATGGACGTCAAGTGGGTCTAGCATATTATTGTGAAAGTCCAGTCCATAGTGGATCCAACATAATAGTGACAGTCCAGGCCATAGTGGATCTAACATAATAGTGAGAGTCCAGTCCATAGTGGATCTAACATAATTTTATGAAAGTCCAGTCCATAGTGGATCTATCATAATAGTGAGAGTCCCATCCATAGTAGATCCAACATAATAGTGTGGGAGTCCAGTCCATAGTGGATTTAACATAAAAGTGATTCTAGTCCATAGTGGATCTAACATAATTTTATGAAAGTCCAGTCCATAGTGGATCTATCATAATAGTGAGAGTCCCATCCATAGTAGATCCAACATAATAGTGTGGGAGTCCAGTCCATAGTGGATTTAACATAAAAGTGATTCTAGTCCATAGTGGATCTAACATAAAAGTGAGAGTCCAGTCTGTGGTGGATCTAACATAATATTATGAAAGTCCAGTCCATAGTGGCTCTAACATAATAGTTGAGTCCCATCCATAATAAATCTAACATAATAGTGTGGGAGTCCAGTCCATAGTGGATCTAACATAAAAGTGAGAGTCCAGCCATAGTGGTTCTAACATAATAGTGTGAGTCCAGTCCATTGTGGATCTAACATAATATTATGAAAGTCCAGTCCATAGTGGATCCAACATATTAGTGAGAGTCCAGTCCATAGTGGATCTAACATAATATTATGAAAGTCCAGTCCATAGTGGATCTAACATAATAGTGAGAATCCCATCCATAGTAGATCTAACATAATAGCTTGGGAGTCCAGTCCATAGTGGATTTAACATAAAAGTGATTTTAGTCCATAGTGGATCTAACATAATAGTCCAGTCCATAGTGAATCTAACATAATAGTGAGAGTCCAGTCCGTGGTGGATCTAACATAATATTATGAAAGTCCAGTCCATAGTGGATCTAACATAATTTTATGAAAGTCCAGTCCATAGTGGATCTAACATAATATTATGAAAGTCCAGTCCATATTGGATCTAACATATTAGTGAGAGTCCAGTCCATAGTGGATCTAACATAATATTATGAAAGTCCAGTCCATAGTGGATCTGACATAATAGTGAGAATCCCATCCATAGTAGGTCTAACATAATAGCTTGGGAGTCCAGTCCATAGTGGATTTAACATAAAAGTGATGTTAGTCCATAGTGGATCTAACATAATAGTCCAGTCCATAGTGAATCTAACATAATAGTGAGAGTCCAGTCCGTGGTGGATCTAACATAATATTATGAAAGTCCAGTCCATAGTGGCTCTAACATAATAGTTAGAGTCCCATCCATAGTAAATCTAAAATAATAGTGTGGGAGTCCAGTCCATAGTGGATCTAACATAAAAGTGAGAGTCCAGCCATAGTGGTTCTAACATAATAGTGTGAGTCCAGTCCATTGTGGATCTAACATAATATATGAAAGTCCAGTCCATAGTGGATCTAACATATTAGTGAGAGTCCAGTCCATAGTGGATCTATCATAATAGTGAGAGTCCCATCCATAGTAGATCTAACATAATAGTGTGGGAGTCCAGTCCATAGTGGATTTAACATAAAAGTGATTCTAGTCCATAGTGGATCTAACATAATAGAGTCCAGTCCATAGTGGATCTAACATAATAGTGAGAGTCCAGTCTGTGGTGGATCTAACATAATATTATGAACTTCCAGTCCATAGTGGCTCTAACATAATAGTTAGAGTCCCATCCATAATAAATCTAACATAATAGTGTGGGAGTCCAGTCCATAGTGGATCTAACATAAAAGTGAGAGTCCAGCCATAGTGGTGCTAACATAATAGTGTGAGTCCAGTCCATTGTGGATCTAACATAATATTATGAAAGTCCAGTCCATAGTGGATCTAACATATTAGTGAGAGTCCAGTCCATAGTGGATCTAACATAATATTATGAAAGTCCAGTCCATAGTGGATCTATCATAATAGTGAGAGTCCCATCCATAGTAGATCTAACATAATAGTGTGGGAGTCCAGTCCATAGTGGATTTAACATAAAAGTTATTCTAGTCCATAGTGGATCTAACATAATAGTGAGAGTCCAGTCCGTGGTGGATCTAACATAATATTATGAAAGTCCAGTCCAAAGTGGCTCTAACATAATAGTTAGAGTCCCATCCATAGTAAATCTAACATAATAGTGTGGGAGTCCAGTCCATAGTGGATCTAACATAAAAGTGAGAGTCCAGCCATAGTGGTTCTAACCTAATAGTGTGAGTCCAGTCCATTGTTGATCTAACATAATATTATGAAAGTCCAGTCCATAGTGGATCTAACTTAATAGTGAGAGTCCAGTCCATTGTAGATCTAACGTAATATTATGAAAGTCCAGTCCATAGTGGATATAACATAATAGTGAGAGTCCAGTCCATAGTGAATCCAACATAATATTGGGAGAGTCCAGTCCATGGTGGATTTAACATAACAGTGAGAGTCCAGTCCATAGTGGATCCAACATAATAGTGAGACTCCAGTTCATAGTGGATCCAACATAATAGTGAGAGTACAGTCTACAGTGGATCCAGCATAATATTGTGAGAGTCCAGTCCAATGTGGATTTAACATATTGGGTGAGAGTCCAGTCCATAGTGGATCTAACATAATAGTGAGAGTCCAGTCCATAGTGGCTCTAACATAATAGTGAGAGTCAAGTCCATAGTGGATCCAACATAATAGTGAGAGTCCAGTCCATAGTGGATTCAACATAATAGTGAGAGTACAGTCTACAGTGGATCCAGCATAATATTGTGAGAGTCCAGTCCATGGTGGATTTAACATAATAATGAGAGTCCAGTCCATGGTGGATTTAACATAATAGTGAGAGTCCAGTCCATGGTGGATTTAACATAATAGTGAGAGTCCAGTCCATAGTGGATCTAACATAATAGTGAGAGTCCAGTCCATAGCGGATCTAACATAATAGTGAGAGTACAGTCCACAGTGGGGCCAGCAGGAGACCATCCCGAGCGGGGACGGGTCAGCAGCGCAGAGATGTCCCCAACCAATGCACAGGCGAGTGGTCCACCCCGGGTCTCGACTCTGGACGGCCAGCACTTCATCCGTGGCCACCGGACCTGTGCCCCACCCTCTACGAGGGAGAGGGGGGCAAAGCAGAAAAGAAAAGAAATGGCAGATCAACTGGTCTAAAAAGGGGGTCTATTTAAAGTCTAGAGTATACAAATGAGTTTTAAGATGGGACTTACAGTAAATGCTTCTACTGAGGTAGCATCTCTAACTGTTACTGGGAGGGCAATCCAGAGTACTGGAGCCCGAATAGAAAACGCTCTATAGCCCGCAGACTTTTTTTCTGGGCTGTGGGAATCACTAATAAGCCGGAGTTCTTTGCACACAGATGTCTTGCCGGAACATATGGTACAATACAATTGGCAAGATAGGATAGAGCTAGACCGCAAGCCATTATAGTGCAGTCTACATTTATCTCTTATGTTTCACTGCCATCTACTGGTCACACTTATCATCACACAATGTACCAAATAAAATAGCTTCAAGGTCGGTAAGCAAAACCAGAATTATTACATACATTAGGCGTTATAAGGCACACTGTCTAGTTTTAGGCAAAAAAAAAAGGATTGACGTTAAATACAAACCCCGTTTCCATATGAGTTGGGAAATTGTGTTGGATGTAAATATAAAGGGAATACAATGATTTGCAAATCATTTTCAACTCATATTCAATTGAATATGCTAAAAAGACAAGATATTTGATGTTCAAACTGATAAACATTTCTTTTTTTTCCAAATAATCATTAATTTTGGAATTTGATGCCAGCAACACATGACAAAGAAGTTGGGAAATGTGGCAATACATACTGATAAAGTTGACAAATACCCATGAAACACTTATTTGGAACATCCCACAGGTGTGCAGGCTAATTGAGAACAGGTGGGTGCCATGATTGGGTATAAAAGCAGCTTCCATGAAATGCTGAGTAATTCACAAACAAGGATGGGCGACGGTCACCAATTTGTTTTAGAACATTTCTCAACGAGCTATTGCAAGGAATTCAGGGATTTTACCATCTACGATCCGTAAAATCATCAAAAAGTTCAGATAATCTGGAGAAATCACTGCACGTAAGCAATGACATTACAGACTTTTGATCCCTCAGACGGTACTACATCAAAAACCAACTTTAGTGTGTAAAGGATATCACCACGCGGGCTCAGAAACACTTCATAAAACCACTGTCAGTAACTACAGTTGGTCGCTACATCTGTAAGTGCAAGTTAAAACTCTACTATGCAAAGCCAAACCCATTTATCAACAATATCCAGAAACGCCGCCGGCTTCGCAGGGCCCGATGTCATCTAAGGTGGACTGATGCGAAGTGGAAAAGTGTTCTGTGGTCTGACTAGTCCACATTTGAAATTATATTTGGAAACAGAGGACGTGGTGTCCTCCGGAACAAAGAGGAAAATTACCATCCGGATTGTTATAAGCATCTGTGATGGTATGGGGGTGTATTAGTGCCCAAGGCATGGGTAACTTACACATCTGTGAAGGCACCATTAATGCTGAAAGGTCCATACAGGTTTTGGAGCAACATATGTTGTCATCCAAGCAACGTTATCATGGACGCCTCTGCTTATTTCAGCTAGACAATGTCAAGCCACATGTTACAACAGCGTGGTTTTGTAGTAAAAGAGTGCGGGTACTTTCATGGCCCGCCTGCAGTCCAGACCCGTCTCCCATTGAAAATTTTTGGCGCATTACGAAGCGTAAATTCGACAGCGGAGGTCTCGGACTGTTGAACGACTAAAGCTCTACATAAAACAAGAATGAGAAAGAATTCCACTTTCCAAGCTGCAACAATTAGTTTCCTCGGTTCCAAAACGTTTGAGTGTTATTAAAAGAAAAGGTGATGTAACATAGTGGTGAACATACCCTTTCCCAACTACTTTGGTACGTGTTGCAGCCTAGAAATGTTAAGTTAATTATTATTTGCAAAAAAAAAAAGTTTATGAGTTTGAACATCAAATGTTTTGTTTTTGTAGCATATTCAACTGAATATGGGTTGAAAAGGATTTGCAAATCATTGTATTCCGTTTATATTTACATCAAACACAATTTCCCAACTCATATGGAAACAGGGTTTGTATGTTAATCATTTTGAAACAACGCCCACTTTTATTGTACATATATCTGTGGAATCAGAGAATACGTTTGCAAAAGTTGGCATTGTCACGGCAAAAAATGTTCTGAAAGGAAAACCCAAAAAGGATTTATTAAAAAAGCTGACCAATCCCAGCTCTGCAGTCTACATCGCCATTGACGCGAGGTCAGAATTTTTAAATTTTATTTTTGCAACACTTTCATCCTCTGAATTAACTCCAAAATCTCGCATCACCTAATACCAATAAGACTTTCTAACTAGGATTGTTTCAGTTCACATTGTCTTTCATGTTTTTTTCATATGAAGTGCACACACACTTTTGGCCCACCTTGTCCAAAATCTAGTGTTCAGATCTGGTGGGAAAAGGGTTTTTCTTTGCATTTGGAGACGTAGACCAGTCACCTGAGGGCAAGAAGCAGCAACACAAGCGTTACAACCAAGTCGACCAGGGTCTGACAAGGCTCATCGGAAGTGTGAAATAAACGCTCTCTGACTGGTGAACAGATGAGACACAGCTGCGTGGAACATGGGAACAGGCTGCGAGCAGGGCGGGGCCGAGGACAGGATGAAATTTGACTGGGCAGGTGAAACTAATCCGACTGGACGGGAAGGAGCGCAACAGACAGAAGGAAGGAACAGGGAAAACTAACACGGCTTCCAACTCAGCCATTCTTAGTGTGTCTTTTAAAGGGGAACATTATCTCAATTTCAGAAGGGTTGAAACCAATAAAAATCAGTTCCCAGTGGCTTTTTTTATTTTTCGAAGTTTTCAAAATTTTACCCGTCCCGGAATATACCTAAAAAAAGCTTTAAAGTGCTTGATTTTCGCGATTTTCCTAAGCCACTGTCCATTTCCCTGTGACGTCACATAGCGATTCCTATACAAACAATGGCGAATAGCACAGCAAGATATAGCGACATTAGCTCGGATTCAGACTCGGATTTCAGCGGCTTAAGCGATTCAACAGATTACGCATGTATTGAAACAGATGGTTGGAGTATGGAGGCAGATAGCGAAAACGAAATTGAAGAAGAAACTGAAGCTATCGACGCTATTCGGCCATGCATGTCTGTCTTAGCATCGCCGTTAAAATGTGCAGACCGACCGATCAGGACTTTCGCATTGACACTGGATCAACTTAAATCCGTCGATTGGTAAGTGTTTGTTTGGCATTAAATGTGAGTGGAAGGAAACGCTGGATGTAAATATAGTTTCAAATGTACATACAGGTAGCCTAAATAGCATGTTAGCATCGATTAGCTGGCCGTCATGCCTCAACCAAATATGTCTGATTAGCACATAAGTCAATAAAATCAACAACACTCACCTTTGTGATTTCGTTGACTTTATCGTTGGGAATGCATCTGCTTTGAGTGTCGCAGGATATCCAGACATTCTTGCCATCTCTGTGCCATCTCTGTCGTAGCTTCGCCGGTAAAAACCAAACGAGGGACTTTCGCATATCTTGACACTGGAGCAACTTAAATCCGTCGACTGGTATGTGTTTGTTTGGCATTAAATGTGGATGGAAGGAAAGGCTGGACGTCAATATAGCTACAAACGAGGCCTAATGCTGCAATGTGTACACAGCTAGCCTAAATAGCATGTTAGCATCAATTAGCTGGCAGTCATGCCGCGACCAAATATGTCTGATTAGCACATAAGTCAATAACAACAACAACACTCACCTTTGTGATTTTGTTGACTTTATCGTTGGGAATGCATCTGCTTTGAGTGTCGCAGGATATCCAGACATTCTTGCCATCTCTGTGCCATCTCTTTTGTAGCATCGCCGGTAAAAACCAAACGAGGGACTTTCGCATATCTTGTCACTGGAGCAACTTAAATCCGTCGACTGGTATGTGTTTGTTTGGCATTAAATGTGGGTGGAGGGAAAGGCTGGATGTAAATATAGCTACAAATGAGGCATAATGCTGCTATATGTACACAGCTAGCCTAAATAGCATGTTAGCATCGATTAGCTTAACACGCAAAACCTGTAAAAAGTTTAATTGAAGAAAGATACATAAGGCCAACGCCATGACCAGCAAATAGTCCAGGTCTCAATCCAATGAAAGTCCATCTATCCGTCGATTTTCTCCCGCTTATTCCCTTTGAAGTCGCAGGGGGCGCTGGTGCCTATTTCAGCTACAATCGGGCAGAAGGCGGTGTAAACCCTGGACAAGTCGCCACCTCATCGCAGGGCCAACACAGATAGACAGACAACATTCACACTCACATTCATACACTAGGGCCCATTTAGTGTTGCCAATCAACTTATCCCCAGGTGCATGTCTTTGGAAGTGGGAGGAAGCCGGAGTACCCGGAGGGAACCCACGCAGTCACGGGGAGAACATGCAAACTCCACACAGAAAGACCCCGAGCCTGGGATTGAACCCAGGACTACTCAGGACCTTCGTATTGTGAGGCAGATGCATGGAATTGAAAAATTGTGGTGGAAATTGAAGAAAATGGTCCATGACAAGACTCCAACCTGCAAAGCTGATCCGACAACAACAATCAAAGAAAATTGGATCGATAAATAATACTGTTTGTCACTCGTTAAGTCCATGCCTCAGAGACTGCAAGCTGTTATAATCGCCAGAGGTTGTGCAGCAAAGTACTTGTGATGTGTTGTAGTTTTTTGGGGGGGGGTTGTTTTTCATAATTCCATCATTTTCTTCCTTGGAATTCACTTATTCTATAATGTGTTTACTCTGCTTGATCTAAAAATGAAACCGTTACTGACAACCACCATTTGATACCTCGAGTGGGGGAGGCAAATAGCAGAGAACCATCAACAAAACCGCCGTACACAGCCAGGATCAACGTGGGGCTGGAAAAGGCGCTGGCTGCTGAGGAAAGCGAGAAGTTTAAAAGAGCTTTGGAGTATATAACAGCGGAAGTTTCGACAATTAAAGAACAAGTAACAATCATGCAGCCGGTGGAAGGGGTAAAGTTACTTTGAGTTCAAAACGACAAAAAGGTCACCCAAAAACTTGTGCTATCTGGAACAATATTCTAAGATAATAATGTAAAAATACCACAAATATGGGCAGCAAACATCAAAATATTTTAAAAATTAAACTGAACACCGGAAGAAGTTTAAGTCATCAAGAAAATAGAAGAGCGGGAAAAATATCATTGATAAATAAACTATGACACAACTTACATGCAACGTTTAAAATGGAGGAGTTCAAGTACCTCGGAGTCTTGTTCACGAGTGTCATGTCTTGGGTATGTTCTGTTTGGTTTTTGCACTCTGTCAGTTCCTGTTGTTTCACTCCCTGCTTTGTTTCCATGTAAGCCCATTAGTTTTAACCTGTCCTCATGTCATGCACCTGATTCATTTGGACTCATGCACCTGTTAATCACCACAGCACTATTTAAGCCTGTAGTTGCCAGGCAGTTAGCCTGGCAATATCACCCTCTACACACCCTTTTTATTCATGCTGATGCTCCATGCTGCATTTATTCATGCTCGGTTCTTGTTACAGTAAGTGTTTTCGTTTTTTTGCTAGTTTTTTTTTTCAGAGCCAAGTTTTGTACCTCCGCTGTGAGCACCTTGTGCTTATACCCTTTTTTTTGTTGTACTTTCGAGTTAATAATAAAAGATGTCGTTACCTTCGCGTCGTGTCTGATCCAGTCGCTTTGCACCACGGATAAACAAACCTCAATCTTCCCAAACCGCACCATAGTCCCCGTGGACTATGGTGCGGTTTAGGAAGATTGACACTCACTCTTCCCTCACGAGTGAGTGTCATGTCTTGGTAAGCATGTTTAGTTTGGCTATGTTTTGTTTGGTTTTTGCACTCGGTCAGTTCCTGTTTTTTCACTCCATGCTTTGTTTCCATGTAAACCCATTAGTTTTCACCTGTCCTCGTGTCACGCACCTGATTCATTTGAACTAATGCACCTGTTAATCATCACAGCACTATTTAAGCCTGTAGTTGCCAGGCAGTCAGCCTGGCAATATCACCCTCTACACACCCTTGTTATTCATGCTGATGATCCATTCTGCGTTTATTCATGCTCGGTTCTTGTTACAGTAAGTGTTTTCGTTATTTTGTCCATAGTTCTTTTTTTGTGCTAGTTTTTTTTTTCAGAGCCAAGTTTTGTACCTCCGCTGTGAGCGCCTTTTGCTTATACCCTTTTTTTTGTTGTACTTTCGAGTTAATAATAAAAGATGTCTTTACCCACACATCGTGTCCAATCCAGTCGCTTTGCACCACGGGAAAACAAACCTCAATTTTCCCAAACCGCACCATAATCCCTGTGGACTATGGTGCGGTTTAGGGAAATTGAGGGAAGAGTGGATCTTACGATCCACTCTTCCCTCACTCTTCCCTCACGAGTGAGTGTCATGTCTTGGTGATCATGTTTAGTTTGGCTATGTTCTGTTTGGTTTTTCCACCCGGTCAGTTCCTGTTTTTTCATTCCCTCCTTTGTTTCCATGTAAACCCATCAGTTTTCACCTGTCCTCATGTCACACACCTGATTCATTTGGACTCATGCACCTGTTAATCACCACAGCACTATTTAAGCCTGTAGTTGCCAGGCAGTCAGCCTGGCAACATCACCCTCTACACACCCTTGTTATTCATGCTGATGATCCATGCTGTGTTTTTTCATGCTTGTTTCTTGTCACAGTAAGTGTTTTCATTTCTTTTGTCCATAGTTCTGCCTTTTGTGCTAGTTTTTGTTTTCAGAGCCAAGTTTTGTACCTCCGCTGTGAGCGCCTTTTGCTTATACCCTTTTTTTTGTTGTACTTTCGAGTTAATAATAACAGATGTCTTTACCTTCACGTCGTGTCCGATCCAGTCGCTTTGCACCATGGGAAAACAAACCGCACCATAGTCCACGTCATGACAACGACTGAGGGAAGAGTCGATTATGAGATCAACAGGAGGATCGGTGCGGCGTCTTCAGTAATGCGGACATTGACCCGATCCGTTGTAGTGAATAAGGAGCTGGGCCAGAAGGCAAAGCTCTAAATTTACCGGTCGATCTACGTTCCCATCCTCACCTATGGTCATGAGCTTTGGGTTATGACCGAAAGGATAAGATCACGGGTACAAGCGGCCGAAATGAGTTTCCTCCGCCGGGTGGTGGGTCGCTCCCTTGGAGATAGGGTGAGAAGCTCTGACATCCAGGAGGAGCTCAGAGTAAAGCCACAAGTCCTTCCCATCGAGAGGAGCCAGATGAGATGGTTCGGGCATCTGCTCAGGATACCATCTACGGTGGTGTTTCGGGCACGTCCGTCCGACCGGTAGGAGGCCACGGGGAAGACCCAGGACACATTGGGAAAACTATGTCTCTCGGCTGGCCTGGGAACGCCTTAGGATCCCCCAGTAGGAGCTGGACGAAATGGCTGGGGACATAGAAGTAGGGGCTTCCCTGCTTAGAAAGCTGCCTCCGTGACCCGACTTCGGATAAGCGGAAGACGATGGATGGATGAATTGGAAGCCTTTTGCGGTGTTGACCATGAAAGTACAGTATGGGAGAATAAAGATCCAGACACGCATTTATTTTCGCACATCAATAATTGTTCATAAACAGAAGCCTATATGCAAATACAAAAAAATTACATATTTTTTCAAACAATTCAACAAACCGGTCAAGTAAGTGCCGTATCAGAGACGTGAATGGATGCTAAGAAAGGAATATACCATATTTTTCGGACTATAAGTCAAGGTTTTTTTCATTGTGCGACTTATACTCAGGAGCGACTTATGTGTGAAATTGTTACCACATTGCCGTAAAATATCAAATAATATTATTTAGCTCATTCACGTAAGAGACTAGACGTATAAGATTTCATGGGATTTATCGATTAGGAGTGACAGATTGTTTGGTAAACGTACAGCATGTTCTATATGTTATAGTTATTTACCATAATATGTTACGTTAACGTACCAGGCACGTTGTCAGTTGGTTATTTATGCCTCATATAACGTACACTTATTCAGCCTGTTGTTCACTATTATTTATTTATTTTAAATTGCCTTTCAAATGTCTATTCTTGGAATTGGATTTTATCAAATAAACGTCCCCAAAAAATGCGGCTTATACTCCAGTGCGACTTATATATGTTTTTTTCCTTCTTTATTATGCATTTTCGGCAGGTGCGACTTATACTCCGGAGCGACTTATACTCCGAAAAATACAGTGTTTCGAACTGGAAGCATATGAACTAAACTAGATAAACACATCCAACAAGAATGGAGACAGAGTAGCAGTTTATGTGATGAAGGATTCACATTGTAGAGTAAAAAAAACCTTGTCTTTGGCCATTGATAATATTTTACAATGTTTAACCATTGAAATATGTCACGAAAAGAACAAAAATGTGTCGAGCAGTAATGGATCAGTCAAAAAGTAATTTTCTTATGTGGTGACTTCAATATCAACCTTATGAACCCGAGCAAGCAAAAGACCATTAAAGATTCCATTGACACAATGTAAATCCATCCATCCATTTCCTACCACGTATTCCCCTCGGGGTCACGGGGGACACAATGTAAAATAAGAGCTAATACTCAGAATCCCAAGGCCAAGCAGACTTACAAGTCACTCCGCCACACTTATTTATGATATCTTTACCAATGATTTTGATAATAACTAGAGATGTCTGATAATGGCTTTTTTGCCAATATCCGATATTTTCCAACTCTTAATTACCGATTCCGATATAAGCCAATAAATACAGTAATTGAATTAACACATTATTATGCCTAATTTTGCTGTAATGCCCCGCTGAATGCATTAAAAAATTTAACTTTACCATGAATTGATTAACGGGAACAAGTTGAAAAACCTTTTTGGGGTTTTATCATTTAGTGGTCAATTGTACGGAATATGTACTGTAATGTGCAATCTACTAATACAAGTTTCAATCAATCATTCAAAAACAAGGTTTTCCAAAATAAGAAAACAACTTCAATTACAGTTATGGAAAAAAAAATGCCAACATGGCACTGCCATATTTATTAATGAAGTCACAAAGTGCATTTTTTTTTTTTTTAACATGCCCCAAAACAGCAGCTTGGAATTTGGGACTTGCTCTCCCTGAGATACTTCTAATACCCACTACAACTATGGGGAAATACTATACTTTGACTTTCACAAAGTGCATTATTATTATTATTTTTAAAACATGCCCCAAAACAACAGCTCCAAAAACAATGAAGGCACACAGCTTCAGTCCAGGGTATACTAGAGCATATGTTAAGGTCTTGGTAACGTGGGGGTGACCCCAGAATGCAAAGACGGGAGACAGGGTGGAATTATAAAATGAAAAAATTTAATTAGACAAAGAGGGATAACTAAGGGCGATGTGGCAGAAACGCACACCATGAAAACTGGACCAAAAGGTTCCTCAGCGGTCGGTAGGAGAGAGGGCCAGGGCCACTGAGCAGGGCAAGAGTCCAAAGAAAGGTATCCCTTTTACTTCAGGGGAACTAGGAGATAAGCACACAGGAGGTTAGGGAATACAGGACAAAAAAAGCGAAAACATACCAGGTCTGGTGAAGCAGGTGCATGCACGACAGGAGCCTGGAGAAAATAACCGGTGAGGCCAAGCTGACAGTGACGAGCCTAAATGCCGGTGTGCTAATTGCGAGCAGGTGTGCCTCAAGGTCCGCCCCTCGCCGAACACAGATCAACCTTGAGACCTCCGATTTTGGGAGATGGGGGGGTTGGGTGTATATTGTAGCGTTCCGGAAGAGTTAGTGCTGCAAGGGGTTCCGGCTATTTGTTCTGTTGTGTTTATGTTGTGTTACGGTCCGGATGTTCTCCCGAAATGTGTTTGTCATTCTTGTTTGGTTTGGGTTCACAGTGTGGCGCATATTTGTAACAGTGTTAAAGTTGTTTATACGGCCACCTGTGTGGCTGTTGACCAAGTATGCTATGCATTCACTTAGGTGTGTGTAAAAGCCGCACATTTTATTCGACTGAGCCGGCACGCTGTTTGTATTGAGGAAAAGCGGACGCTAAAGGTAGTGCCTTTAAGGCCCGCCCCCAATAATGTTTTCCGGGTGGGAATCGGGAGAAATTCGGGAGAATTGTTGCCCCGGGAGATTTTCGGGAGGGGCACTGAAATTCTGGAGTCTTCAAGGAAAATCGGTTGGTTGAAACAGATACCGATAATTTCCGATATTACATTTTAAAGCATTTATCGGCCGATAATATCGACCTGTCCAGGGTGTAAACCGCCTTCCGCCCGAATGCAGCTGAGATAGGCTCCAGCACCCCCCGGGGACCCAAAAAGGGACAGGCCGTAGAAAATGGATTGTGGATATAACATTGAGAGTCAATATTTAATTTCAACTTAAATATGAAGAAAATTATTCTAATGTCAGGAAGATGAGTTAAATCTGAGAAATAGATCTGCTCGAAAAGTGTGACTGAACCCCAAACTCAGCAGTTTCTATTTTCATGGGTAAATATCCGCCGTTTTGGTATTTGTTCAACGTCCTTGGTTGGCGTTATTGACACTATGGTGCAGGCTCGCAGCGCTACGCTAAAACTGCGTCACCAAGTTAGCGAGCTACATGCTTTGCCATGTTTTTGATGACTTTTTTTCTTTAATTCAATGAATATCATCCACATAAAATAATGTGGCGGGCCAGATTTGAGCCCTGGGCCTTAAGTTTAACACCTACCTATGCTACTTTGTATTAGAAATGGCGGGGGATGCATGTGCATGTACGAGCCAGTCTGCCCCACAACGAGTGGACACTAATAAAGAAGGAACCTAATTCCTGCAGCATCAGACTACAATGGCAGACTCACACAAAGCTCTTAGGGTGAAGCTTTACCATATAAGGAGATATCCGGTGATGTCACCAATGAGAAACACATCACAAATTGGGCAAATTCCAAACGGCAAGTATGGAGGAAGGCAAGATTGTCTGTCATGCAATGATACAAATGGGACGGCGTGGCGCAGTGGGGAGAGTGGCCGTGCGCAACCCGAGTGTCCCTGGTTCAAATCCCACCTAGTACCAACCTCGTCACGTCCGTTGTGTCTTGAGCAAGACACTTCACCCTTGCTCCTGATGGGTGCTGGTTGGCGCCTTGCATGGCAGCTCCCTCCATCAGTGTGTGAATGTGTGTGTGAATGGGTAAATGTGGAAGTAGTGTCAAAGCGCTTTGAGTACCTTGAAGGTAGAAAAGCGCTATACAAGTACAACCCATTTATCATTTATTTATTTACTTATGCAGATCCCAAATACACAAAACCTGGTAGCAATAAGTGATAAAAGTTGGTTTTGCATAATAGGTCCTCCCCTAAATTGCTTGTTTTTCTCACCCTGGTCCATGGACACTTCAAAACTGATATGGTTAACATTATGAACGAAATAAAATATGGACTTCCCGCCTGCAGTCCAGACCTGTCTCCCATCAAAAATGTGTGGCGCATTATGAAGCGTAAAATACGACAGCGGAGACCCCGGACTGTTGAACGACTGAAACTCTACATAAAACAAGAATGGGAAAGAATTCCACTTTCAAAGCTTTTCTCAGTTCCCAAACATTTATTGAGTGTTGTTAAAAGAAAAGGTGATGTAACACAGTGGTGAACATGCCCTTTCCCAACTACTTTGGCATGTGTTGCAGCCATGAAATTCTAAGTTAATTATTATTTGCAAAAAAATTTAAAAAATAAAGTTTATCAGTATGAACATCAAATATCTTGTCTTTGTAGTGCATTCAGTTAGATATGGGTTGAAAATGATTTGCAAATCATTGCATTCCGTTTATATTCACATCTAACACATTTTCCCAACTCATATGGAAACGGGGTTTGTAGGTCCGTAACTATGAAATAAGTGACAATGTTGTCAATTAGAGAGGCCTTTTAATGTAGCTCAGATGCTTATTTATGATCCCACACAATTAAGGAATTATTAAATTAAACCTATACCCAATGTCCTGCAAACAGCCCTTTTAGAGATCAATGGGTTGATATCAAAGTCAACAGAATTAGGAGCCACACAGTCTATTAGCTTGTAGCAATTCCACTGCATTGACACATCACTGTACAAAACAGACCCAACAGACCAGATTTCATTAGCAGCATTTCCCATCAGAGCATTTTCTATGTGTTATAATTACTAAGAGATTTAGTGAGGCGGACGTAAAAGGGCGCTGAAAATGAAATTGATGTTCAAACAAGAGAGCAGCTGTCAGGCGGAGCAACCTGGGTTGTAAATTCACCCAGGAAGCTTTGGGATAGCAGGCCCTTACTGCAGAAAGGCAAGACTTGGAACTTTAGTGCTTTGGTTTGTTTTATGGAGCTACCAAGCACACACTTCAGTTAGTCCGCACTTCAGTCACAAGGTGGTGTGTTGTTAGGTTTAAAGAAGAGCAGATCAATGCTGAAAACATTCACTGTCACCTCCTGTAAGAAAGTCCAATCCCTCCTAGAAACCACTTAAACTTTATAAACTTTCTTTTCTCTGCGTGTCCAAAGTCTACAACAGGGGTGTCAAACGCAAATACAGAGAGGGCCAAAATTTGAAACTGAACAAAGCCCTGGCCAAGGTTGAACAAATTAACCTTTTAGGTGGTAGCGTGTATTGTAGCGTCCCGGAAGAATTAGTGCTGCAAGGGGTTCTGGGTATTTGTTGTGTTGTGTTACGGTGCGGATGTTCTCCCGAAATGTGTTTGTTATTCTTGTTTGGTTTTGGGTTCACAGTGTGGTGCATATTTGTAACAGTGTTAAAGTTGTTTATATGGCCATCCTCAGTGTGACCTGTATGGCTGTTGACTAAGTATGCTTTGAGTGTGTACAAGCTGCTTATATCACGAGGCTTGGCAGGCACGCTGTTTGTATGGAGGATAAGCGGACGTGACGACAGGTTGTAGAGAACGTTAAAGGCATTTCCTTTAAGGCACGGCCCCCAATATTGTTGTCTGGGTGGAAATTGGGAGATATTCACGAGCATGGTTGCCCAGGGAGATTTTCGGGAGGGGCACTGAACTTCGGGAGTCTCCTGAGAAAATCGGGAGGGTTGGCAAGTATGAGCATTAGCGGTGAATACCGACGGGCCAGCTCTTAATTTGATATTGCCTCCAGGGCCAAATGACATGGCGGGCCATATTTGGCCCGCGGGCCAGAGTTTGAGACCCATGGTCTACAACATGAACGATCTTGGTTTTAAATAAACTGGAGAAACCTTTTTGGAGATGGGAAAGGTAAGTGTGAATGCCTGAGGTCTGCACTCCAGTTGCAATTTTGATAACTTCAGACGAATTGGGACTTTGACATCAACTAACTCAGAACTTAGTCGGATGAGTTGGGAAATTGTGTTAAATGTAAATATAAACGGAATACAATGATTTGCAAATCCTTTTCAACCCATATTCAATTGAATGCACTACAAAGACAAGATATTTGATGTTCAAACTCATAAACTTTATTTTTAATATTTTGCAAATAATAATTAACTTTTAATTTCATGGCTGCAACACGTGCCAAAGTAGTTGGGAAAGGGCATGTTCACCACTGTGTTACATCACCTTTTCTTTTAACAACACTCAATAAACGTTTGGGAACTGAGGAAACTAATTGTTGAAGCTTTGAAAGTGGAATTCTTTCCCATTCTTGTTTTATGTAGAGCTTCAGTTGTTCAACAGTCCGGGGTCTCCGCTGTCGTATTTTACGCTTCATAATGCGCCACACATTTTCGATGGGAGACAGGTCTGGACTGCAGGCGGGCCAGGTAAGTACCCACACTCTTTTTTTTACGAAACCACGCTGTTGTAACACGTGCTGAATGTGGCTTGGCATTGTCTTGCTGAAATAAGCAGGGGCGTCCATGAAAAAGACGGCGCTTAGATGGCAGCATATGTTGTTCCAAAACCGTTATGTACCTTTCAGCATTAATGGTGCCTTCACAGATGTGGAAGTTACCCATGCCTTCCCAATCAGCCTGCACACCTGTGGGATGTTCCAAATAAGTGTTTGATGAGCATTCCTCAACTTTATCAGTATTCATTGCCACCCCTCCAAACATCTTTGTCCCGTGTTGCTGGCATCAAATTCTAAAGTTAATGATCATTTGCAACAACAAAAAAAAATGTTTATCAGTTTGAACATCAAATATGTTGTGTTTGTAGCATATTCAACTGAATATGGGTTGAAAATGATTTGCTAATCATTGTATTCCGTTTATATTTACCTCTAACACAATTTCCCCACTCATACGGAAACGTGATTTGTAAGATGCAAATGAACCCCTCCTCAACCACAAAGCCAACTGCTCGGTGGCATTGTGGTTAGAGTGTCAGCACAGAGATGTCCCCAACTGATGCACAGATGAGTGGTCCACCCTGGGTCCCAACTTTGGACAGCTAGTGCCTCATCTGTGGTCACTGAATCTGTGCCGCCCTTCCTTTGTGGAGAAGGGGGCAGAGCAGAAAAGGTGATTGGCTGCAAACTCCCACCCCTCCGAGGGGTCCCTGAAGTATACACAAATATGATTGGCCCAAAGGACGAGGGACTTCCTTTTTTTATCGTTGCCTGAAATGCGATGTGTTATTCCCAAGAGTCGTGAATAACCTTGTATTGATTGGAATTCGAGAAACCTGCCCAAAGCATGGCAGAAATTCAACCTCCACGTAGAGTTGATGTTTTCTGGTCAGTTTTTTAAAAAAGGAGAGGACGAAAAGTGCAGTTACCTTCTCATTTGGATCGGCGAAAGAGGACGGGACATATAAAACACATGGACACTTACAGACGACAAACAAAATGTACTGAATACGTACTATTAGCGCTATGAAGCATACGTCATGCCGAAGTCAAAAATAATATTTGTTCGAAAAAGTCCCAGGAGTTAACGAGTCAATTGAACAGTTTTTTTGACCGATTTGAGAGTGCTCGTGAAAGACTGAAATTAAGCGAACAAGGAGGAGATGGTGAGAGACCGTGTCGTGTTCGGGATCCAGTCACCTAAAGTAAGAGAAAAGCTACTGAGTGTCGGTTCCGATTTTGACCTTGGATAAAGCTATAGACATAGTCAGGTCTCATGACATGGCACAAGCACAGCTCAAAACCAAAGCTAGCGACAAGAGTAGACTGTCCATGCTATCAGTCGCCATTATTCAAGGAAGACAGCTTGGAAGACGCAGCATGACAAGGCAACAGAGAACACCTACACACCTAATGGGGACAGAGAGCGTCAAAAAGTATGTGGCTACTGCGGAAACAAGCCTTATGGTGCAAAACTCAGCTGTCCAGCCAAAGGTAAACAGAGGGGTGTGGGACCGGTACGTTTCGGAGACTGTATAGTACTGAAAAGGATTCATTAGTATCGCGGTACTAAATTGCATCAGCCAGTGGAGGCTCCTCTATGGGGTGTTGGGGCACTAGGAGGTTAACCCCTTTACTACTGTTACCCCAGGTGGCCCTTGACAAGGGCCTAGTACCAGGGATACGGTGAAGACCTCAACGGCAGAGCAGGCGGAAGACGGTAGATTTAAGAACTACCACAACGGCGGAGGGAAGGCTGCAGCAGAAAAGGGTCCCCAGTCGTCTTAGACTCCATGCCACTGGACCCTGAACCGGATCCGTCAAGGATCATGTCGTGACTGTGCACCAGTCTCCCCACGTTGAACGAAGTCAAGCCTCATGGAGCAAAAGACAGATGTCCAGCCAAAGGTAAACAGGGGGGGTTGCGGGACCGATTCGTTACAGAGACTGTATAGTACTGAAAATGATTCAGTAGTGTCGCGGTACTATACTAATATGTCTTGGGCGTGACGTTAAAGTGCATCCGGCAGTGGAGGCTCCTCTATGGGGTCTTGGGGCAATAGGAGGTTAACCCCTTTACTTCTGTTACCCCAGGTGGCCCTTGGCAAGGGCCTAGTACCAGGGATACGGTGAAGACCTCAACGGCGGAGTAGGCGGAAGACTGTAGATTTAAGAACTACCACAACGGCGGAGGGAAGGCTGCAGCAGAAAAGGGTCCCCAGTCGTCTTAGACTCCATGCCACTGGACCCTGAACCGGATCCGTCAAGGATCATGTGGTGACTGTGCACCAGTCTCCCCACGTTGAACGAAGTCAAGCCTCATGGAGCAAAAGACAGATGTCCAGCCAAAGATAAACAGGGGGTGCGGGACCGGTACGTTTCAGAGACTGTATAGTACCGAAAAGGATTCAGTAGTATCGCGGTACTATACTAATATGTCCTGGGCATGTAGTTAAAGTGCATCCGGCAGTAGAGGCTCCTCTATGGGATCTTGGGGCAATAGGAGGTTAACCCCTTTACTACTGTTACCCCAAGTGGCCCTTGGCAAAGGCCTAGTACCTAACTGCCCCCTAGCCAGGGATACGGTGAATACATCAATGGCGGAGCAGGCGGAAGACGGTAGATTTCAGAACTACCACAACGGCTGCGATGGCGGAGGGAAGGCTGCAGCAGAAAAGGGTCCCCCAGTCGTCTTGGACTCCATGCCACTGGACCCTGATACGGGTCTGTCAAGGATCGTGTTGTGACTGTCTCTGCACCAGACTCCCCACCAGTCTCCCCACGTTGAACGAAGTCAAACCTCATGGAGCAAAATTACAGCTGTCCAGCCAAAGATAAACGGGGGGTGAGATACCGGCACGTTTCAGAGACTGTATGGTACCGAAAATGATTCAGTAGTATCGCGGTACTATACTAATATGTCCTGGGCATGTAGTTAAAGTGCATCCGGCAATAGAGCCTCCCCTATGGGTTCTTGGGGCAATAGGAGGTTAACCCCTTTACTACTGTCACCCCAAGTGGCCCTTGGCAAAGGCCTAGTACCTAACTGCCCCCTAGCCAGGGATACGGTGAAGACATCAATGGCGGAGCAGGCGGAAGACGGTAGATTTCAGAACTACCACAACGGCTCCGATGGCGGGAGAAGGCTGGGGCAGAAAAGGGTCCCCCAGTCGTCTTGGACTCCATGCCACTGGACCCTTACTCAGGTCCGTCAAGGATCGTGTGGTGACTGTCTGTGCACCAGTCTCCCCACGTTGAACAAAGTCAAGCCTCATGGAGCAAAATTACAGCTGTCCAGTCAAAGATAAACGGGGGGTGAGATACCGGTACGTTTCAGAGACTGTATGGTACCGAAAATGATTCAGTAGTATCGCGGTACTATACTAAAATGTCCTGGGCATGACGTTAAAGTGCATCCGGCAATAGAGCCTCCTCTGTTATGGTTTACTAAGGACGTGACGGCAAACGGACACCAGGTGGCAGTAGTGTACAGAGATTTAATATATAAATATAAATGTTAAATCACATATCTATAATAATCAAACAATAGAAAACGAACTAAGGGAATGGAATGTGAACTATAGATTCAAAAGTGTATGTGGTGTGAGGCTATGTGTGTAAGTTAACTGAAGTGTGTGTTACCAACGTGTTGACGAGAGTGAAAGAACGTCCAAGGTAACAAGCAGGTGATCTGGGATACAAGCGGGGGTCCGTGGGGCTGAGAGGGGCGTCAAGAGATCCGAGTCCAAAGCGGGGGGGTTCGAGGATAGAAGGAGGCAGTCAAAGTCCAGAGGTAGAAGAGAGATGCACAGCACTCTTTCCAGGCAACGAGGGGCACTGCGGAGGAGACACAAGGAAACACACTGAGAACATAAATCACAGGGAAAGCCGGATCGCATAACGCAGGATTACATCTTACTGAACGTCAGTATAGAACTAGGTTCCCGCCAGGATCCCTGGGTCCACTGGTCTCTTAAGCAGCTCCTCGTCATCAGTCACAGGTGTGTAATGCGGCCGGCTGCGGCAGAGAGTGGGCGCGGTCCGCTTGATGAGTGCGGGGGCGTGTCTGGAATGCGCTGTCAGCGGGTCCTCAGGTTGGACTCGCAGCGGAGGGAGACGCAGAATGCGCATGTCCCACAACATCCTCTATGGGGTCTTGGGAAAATAAGAGGTTAACCCCTTTACTACTGTTACCCCAGGTGGCCCTTGGCAAAGGCCTAGTACCTGATTGCCCCCTAGCCAGGGATAAGGTGAAGACCTCAACAGCAGAGCAGGCGGAAGACGGTAGATTTAAGAACTACCACAACGGCGGGTGAAGGCTGCAGCAGAAAAGGGTCCCCCAGTCATCTTGGACTCCATGCAACTGGACCCTGACACGGATCTGTCAAGGATCGTGTGGTGACTGTCTGTGCACCAGTCTCCCCACGTTGAACGAAGTCACGCTTCATGGAGCAAAAGACAGCTGTCCAGCCAAAGGTAAACAGAGGGGGTGCGGGACCGATACGTTTCAGAGACTGTATAGTACCGAAAATGATTAATTAGTATCGCGGTACTATACTAATATGTCCTGGACATGTAGTTAAAGTGCATCAGGCAGTGGAGTCTCCTCTATGGGGTCTTGGGGCACTAAGAGGTTAACCCCTTTTACTACTGTTACCCCAGGTGGCCCTTGGCAAAGGCCTAGTACCTGATTGCCCCTAGCCAGGGATACGGTGAAGACCTCAACGGCGGAGCAGGTGGAAGACGGTAGATTTCAGAACTACCACAACGGCTCCGATGGCGGGAGAGGCTGCAGCAGAAAAGGGTCCCCCCAGTCGTCTTGGACTCCATGCCACTGGTCCCTGACTTGGGTCTGTTAAGGATCGTGTGGTGACTCTCTTTGCACCAGACGTTTCTAAGGTTAAACAAAGTCACGCACAGGCATCCTCCGTAAAGGGATACACCCCTACCAGGAGGATCGTCAATACTCGTTTCGAATAACCGCTGATGATTACGATGATGACTAAATTAATACCGGTGTACCGTAAAACCCTAATAGGTACTTATCCAGTTAAGGCTAAGCTCACTACCCAACAAATGGAGCTAACACTGCTAAAATATATATTCACACATTTATAACCTACTGTTATAACTTACTGTTTCATTGTCTCCTCCATTGCCGTAAATAACAGTCTCCGAGCCCGCCACTAGGAGTCATTTTTTGGAAAATCCATCTTTATACTGGCACAGGTTTGTGAAGTAAGACTCCTCAAAACATAAAGACTTCTTCACAGTTGAAGGCACATATCAAAAAATCATTAAAGGCCTACTGAAACCCACTACTACCAACCACGCAGTCTGATAGTTTATAATCAATGATGAAATGTTAACATTGCAACACATGCCAATACGGCCTTTTTAGTTTACTAAATTTTAAGAATGTGATAAAATCTATTAAAATAAAAAGTCTTTTTTTTTCATTTGCAACGTCTTAACTGCCTTATCTGGATGTTCTCTACGAACAAGTTCTCATCTTTTTGGACTCGTTCCCCATTCCGACAACTCTATCTCCCACCGAGTCTGTGAGGACTGATTTATGACTCCAGGTTAACTCTCGGCCACAGTAAATGTCCTGCTGATAGTTATTGTGTAATATTGCTGTAAAATCTGTCCGCTCAGTCACACTGGGTACTTCTGTAAGACAGGTGCATATGAAGAACACCCAGAGGTGTACATATGTCACACAGGTGAAAGATGACGGGCAGTTTGTTATTCCGGGCACAGGTCGTCCCGCTCGGCTTAAAGCCGAGCAGCAGGTACAGACGCGGTGGCACTTCGCCTAAATTAATAGCTGACCCCTCTCACCGCGAGCCATGCTCAAGAGTTATGGAAGTAGCGCCTGGCTCGGACAGACGGCGAGCGCGGCGAACAGTAGGACAGCAGGATGTTTGATGAGGGGAATCAGAGCGGGGGCCAGGAGGTTAAAATGGATGGATTAGTTGTGGTGTCGCAAAGACCACTGAGGTGCAGCACAAGCAATCCTTTCTGGCTTAACATCACTTCTCGCTGCCTGTTTCTGTTCTTCACTGCGTTCCTACGAGAACTGCAATGTATTATTAGACTGTAACATCTTGACGATAAATGACCCACTTTTCCTTTATTAGTACAGCGGAACATAGGCTGAACAGACACACATTGAGTTTGCAGCAAAAGTCACAATTCCAACTTTTTAGGTAACATATTGTTGGTTTTTTTTTTTACATTTCCTAACTGTTACTGTTGTAAATTCCCAATTTTAACTGTTGTTTCAAGGGGAACTGCACTATTTTTGGAATGTTGTCTATTGTTTACAATCATTATAAAAGATATGACGACGGTATATGTATATATATATATATATATATATATATATATATATATATATATATACAGTGGGGCAAAAAAAGTATTTAGTCAGCCACCGATTGCGCAAATTCTCCTACTTAAAATGATGACAGAGGTCTGTAATTTTCATCATAGGTACACTTCAACTGTGAGACACAAAATGTGAAAAAAAAATCCAGGAATTCACATTGTATGAATTTTTAATAATTTATTTGTAAATTATGTATTTGGTCACTTTAAACAAGGACGATCTCTGGCTCTCACAGACCTGTAACATCTTCTTTAAGAAGCTCTTCTGTCTTCCACTCGTTACCTGTATTAATGGCACTTGTTTGAACTCGTTATCTGTATAAAAGACACCTGTCCACAGCCTCAAACAGTCAGACTCCAAACTCCACTATGGCCAAGACCAAAGAGCTGTCGAAGGACACCAGGAAAATAATTGTAGACCTGCACCAGACTGGGAAGAGTGGATCTACAATAGGCAAGCAGCTTGATGTGAAAAAATCAAATGTGGGAGCAATTATCAGAAAATGGAAGACATATAAGACCACTGATAATCTCCCTCGATCTGGGGCTTCACGCAAGATCTCATCCTGTGGGGTCAAAATGTTCATGAGAACGGTGAGCAAAAATCCCAGAACCACTTAGAGGGACCTGGTGAATGAACTGCAGAGAGCTGGGACCAAAGTAACAAAGGTTACCATCAGTAACACAATCCTGCAGTGCCAGACGTGTCCCCCTGCTTAAGCCAGTGCATGTCCAGGCCTGTCTGAAGTTTGCCAGAGAGCACATGGGAGAATCTCATGTGGTCAGATGAAACCCAAATATAACTTTTTGGTATAAACTCAACTCGTCGTGTTTGGAGGAAGAAGATTACTGAATTCCATCCAAAGAACACCATACCTACTGTGAAGCATGGGTGTGGAAACATCATGCTTTGGGGCTGTTTTTCTGCTAAGGGGACAGGACGATTGATCCATGTAAAGGAAAGAATGAATGGGGCCATGTATCGTGAGATTTTGAGCCAAAAACTCTTTCCATCAGTGAGAGCTTTGAATGGTTGACCAAATACTTATTTTCCACCATAATTTACAAATAAATTATTTAAAATTCCTACAATGTGAATTCCTGGATTTTTTTTTCACATTCTGTCTCTCACAGTTGAAGTGTACCTATGATGAAAATTACAGACCTCTGTCATCTCTTTCTTCGTTTTACTTTGGCCAAAAACTGAACGAGCACATTTTGAAAATGTACATATTAGAAATAGTCCTATTGGCAAAACACTTCAGGTAATTCACAAATTCTGAGGAAAAAGAATTGGTGTCAAAATCCCCATAAGGAACAAAAATAACTTAGACTTTGTCTCACTACATTTACAAAACCATTAAACTTTAAGCAAATTCTGTTTAGCATTTTCATGCTGGCAGTTCACCATGAAAGACTTGTTTGGAAAATCATTTGAGTGTTTCCACAAATTACCACATTTGTGATATCCGCAACTGCCACAACACGTTTATTCATCACTATTCAAATATCACAATTATGATATAAACAAAACATTTATGTAAATGATCCATTTCCAAAATCAAGGTAACATAACTGCAAACTTGACCAATGTGAACATGTAGTCTGAAATAAAGTGAAACACAAAAATGTCGAAACACACATTTTTACAATGGAGTGCAGGGTGCGCATCGCATCGTCAACCAATTGTGAGCGCTGCATGGAACTCTTAACTACAAAGATGATGGTCACGTTGACTTACAGTAAGTCTTTGCATTTTACTGTTTCGTTATTTCATCCGTTGAGTAGATAATTTTGTCAGGTTCAAACAAGACACGAAGCAAAGAATAAAACAGAGCCAGAATTCAATTTGGACTCAATTGAGGAGAGACGCCAGATTACTGTACTCTTGTACAATCTCCAGCACGCTCTGGCGAAAGATTGTGTGCCTCTTTCCTTTTATTTGGATTTTCTCTGACCACATGTCCACAGCTGCTTCCGGAGGGAAATGGGTCGTAAACAGCGTTGCCTTTGGTTACAGAACAGTTCTAATGAAAAGGTCATAAACACTTTCTCAGAAAAGCTCGTAAAACAGTTCAAAGAAGAGGTTCGTAAAACATTTCAAAAAAGGAAGTCGCCTGGAGGGGATTCTGGCCCTGCTTCCTCTTCGTTTTTATAGTCCTTGGGTCAAACAATATCGTTCTGCTCGATTATAATACATGAGAGAAACAGGAACACCTTCATGTAGCTTCCCCCCTACACAGTGGAGTTTTACGAGCCTTATTTTTGGTAGGTCAGAGACATGTTTTTGTTTCTCACCAGGCACTAAATGTCCATCCATCCATTTCCTACCATTTATTCCCTTTGGGGTGGCTGGTGCCTATCTCAGCTACAATCGGGCGGAAGGCGTCACACACCCTGGACAAGTCGCCAGGCACTCAATGTAACACCAAGTTTTTTGGTAACTTAGAAACAATTATTCTAACAAATTTACAATGAAATAAGGTGTTGTGGGTCGATACTGCATCAGTCTGCCGCCATCTGCTGCCAGCCACGGCAGGAGCAGCTGATTGCTTACACCTGTGCTGATTTCTTCTTGGTCGCCAATTAGCGGCAGCCAGTCCAGAGGGCGCTCAAAGTCAGCTGAGACGTCATCTTTAGTTAGTGTCGGTTACACTTGAATTGCTATTGCGACATCCGGTGGACACATTTAGAACAGCAGTTTCTTTCAGTAAAAAAACTGCAGTTCATTTCTCCATCCATTTTCTACCGCTTGTCCCTTTGGGAGTCGCGGGGGGTCGCTGGAGCCTATCTCAGCTGCATTCGGGCGGAAGGCGGTGTACACCCTGGACAAGTCGCCACATGCAAACTCCACACAGAAAGATCCCGAGCCCGGGTTTGAACCCAGGACTGCTCAGGACCTTCGTATTGTGAGGCAGAAACACTAACCCCTGTTGCACCGTGCTGCCCCGGCTCATTTCTATACTTGGCAAACTCATCTTGCGGGACCGTGGGTTTGACACCCCTCTACTATTTGATGCTGCACTTCACCTTACAGCTCAAAACATAACTTTTAGTCCCATCAGTAACCACCCACCATTTTGTCAGTTTGGTGCTAGTGAAAACAACATTTTAACAGAGTTTGAAAAGACTTGTCAAGAGGCTAGAAGCCTTTTACTCCACCACGGACAATTTGTCTGTCCGTCAGGAAACAAAAGGATGTTCAAGAAAAGTTGTGAACTTATTTCAATGTCCAGAGCTTGGCTATGGACAGTAGTTAGTGCATAGAAAGTCTATATTAGAGTCCAAGGTGTTGCTCCAAAACCTTCATGTACATTTCAGCATTAATGGTACATTCATAGGTATGTAAGTTACCCATGCCTTGGGCACTAATACACCCCCATACCATCATAGATGCTGGCTTTTGAACTTTGCGCCTATAACAATCCGGATGGTTCTTTTCCTCTTTGTTCCAAAGGACAAGACATCCAGAATTTCCCAAAACATTTGAAATGTGGACTCATCAGACCACAGAACACTTTTCCACTTTGCATCAGTCCATCTTAGATGAGCTCTGGCCCAGTGAAGCCGGGGGAATTTCTGGGTGTTGTTGATAAATGGCTTTGGCTTTGCATAGTAGAGTTTTATCTTGCACTTACAGACCTAGCAACAAACTGTAGTTAACGACAGTGGTTTTCTGAAGTGTTCCTGACCCCATGTGGTGATATCCTTTACAAACTGATGTCGCTTTTTGATGCAGTACCGCCTGAGGAGTGCAAGATCACAGGCATTCAATGTTATGTGCAGTGATTTCTCAAGATTCTCTGAACCATTTGATGATATTACAGACCTCGTGGTTAGAGTTTCCGTCCAGAGATCGGTAGGTCGTGAGTTCAAACCCCGGTCGAGTCATATAAAAGACTATAAAAATGGGACCCGTTACCTCCCTGCTTGGTACTAAGCATCAAGGGTTGGAATTGGGGGTTAAATCACCCAAAAATATTCCCGGGCGTGGCCACTGCTGCTGCTCACTGCTTCCCTCACATCCCAGGGGGCGAACAAGGGGAAGGGTCAAATGCAGAGGACACATTTCACCACATCTAGTGTGTGTGTGACAATCATTGGTACTTTAACTTGAACTTTAAGATGGTGAAATCCCTAAATTCCTCGCAATAGCTCGTTGAGAAATGTCTTTCTTAAACTGTTGAACAATTTGCTCATGCATTTGTTTACAAAGTGGTGACTTTCGCCCTATCCTTGTTTGTGAATGACCGACCAACAGCTGTTTTATACCCAATCATGGCATCCACCTGTTCCCAATTAGCCTGTTCGCCTGTGCGATGTTCCACATAAGTGTTTGATGAGCATTCTTCAACTTGCTCCGTCTTTTTTGCCACTTGTTCCAGCTTTTTTGAAACACGTTGCAGGCATCAAATTCCAAATGAGTTAGTATTTGGAAAAAAATAACCAGGTTTTCCAGTTCGAACGTTAAGTATCTTGTCTTTGCAGTCAATTCAATTGATTATAGGTTGTAAAGGATTTGCAAATCATTTTATTCTGTTTTTATTTACCACTTAAACAACGTCCCAACTTCACTGGTTTTGGGGGTTCGTAAAACGAGTAAAACATCAATACCGTATTTTTTCAACCCAAAATTTGATAAAAATCCTGTGCTCTTTGAGGTTAAGGTTACAAGGAACACATTAAACAGACAAAGTAATGATATGAAACAAAGTGGGTGGGTGACTTTCAGGGGTCCGTCCCCGGCAAAGTTCTGCTAGAAAGTTCTATGTTGGTGTTGTTCTACCATCGCGCCATCATTAGTACATTTCTGTTTGAATGCTTATTATTGATGTTGAAAATCCCAAATATTTAATTAAAGTTCACTTTAGGTGTCTTATGCAGAAGTGAAAAACTTTAATTACGTTTTTTTTTTGGAGGTAGTAAATTACCTGCTGGAGAATTACCTCAGGATGGCAGTCGATCAATAGTCTTTATTCAGGGGTGAATGCGATGCGGGCCGAGTCCAAAACACAAAGTATGAAATAAATAGGGCTAATAAAAGTGACTACAGTATGGTGCAAGGGGGAAGTATTGACTGAAGCAGAATGGAGTAATTAATAATAGCTTTAACTAACAGAGAAACTAAAAAAGGGGATGCCAGAACAAGAGTGCACTACAGAAAAGGAACACCGATTCAAACCTAATGTGTGTCCGTACGTATGCCATATATATGTGGCACATGTATTAAATATGTTAATAATAATACAACATTAATTAAGTACAATATTTTGTGGTGTCAATGTGGTATTTTGGACAGTCCTGCTAATTAGAAGGGCTTTGAAAAAATCTCACGTTGAGCTTAAGAGCCACTGCTTTCTTCACTTGAATTATTTAGCTCTGGGGTTATACAACTCTGAAATATAGTGCAGAATTGCACTGGCTCTTACTAAATTTTCTCGAGACAATGTTGCTGCAGCTCTCTGTGATTTATGTGCTATATATGTATTTACTAGGGCTGTGAATCTTTGGGTGTCAATTCTTGGGGTCAAGATTCAATAATATATCGATTTTTTTCGATTCAATTCGATTCTCGATTCAAAAACGATTTTTTTCCCGATTTAACAGTATTCTGTATTCATTCAATACATAGGATTTCAACAGGATCTACCCCAGTCTGCTGACTTGCAAGCAGAGTAGTAGATTTTTAAAAAAAAAAAGCTTTTATAATTGTAAAGGACAATTAGAAACAATTACGCACAGAGAAGAGGATGATTGCTTTCAAAATGGAGCTACAAAAGCAAGATTGGGACAATGTGTACAATGAAGAAGAGGTTGATGAAGCATACGAACATTTCTTAAACAAGTTCATAATACTTTATGACAAACATTGTCCATGGAGACAACTCAGTAGAAAACAGAGAAAGAATAATCAACCATGGATGACAAAAGGATTAAAAAATGCTTGTAAGAAGAAGAATACGCTATATAGAAAATTTATAGTACAAATAACTACAGAGGCAGAAGTTAAGTACAAAAAGTGTAAAAACAAACATACTACGATCATGTAGAAAAGAATATTACAGTGAATTATTGGACAGGAACAAAAATAATATGAGAGCAACATGGGGCATTCTCAATAGCATTATTAAAAATGGCACTAAGAGGGATTACCCCCATTACTTCTTAGACAGAAATAAACATAATGACAACATAAAGGAAGTAGTTGAAAGCTTTAATAACTACTTTGTAAATATTGGACCAAAATTGGAAGAAAGGATTCCAGACCCAGTTTCAATTGAGGACTATTATGATACCATAGAGCGAAATCCCAACTCCATGTTCCTCAGTAATGTGACACAGGAGGAAATAGTTAAAATTGTGAAAAAATGTAAATCAGAGACTTCAACTGATTGTAATGGAATTGATATGGATACGATAAAAAAGGTTATTGATGAGATCTCAGGACCATTAATGTATATTAGTAACCTATCATTTCAAACAGGTACATTTCCAAACAAAATGAAAATAGTTTAAGTTGCACCAATTTATAAGACTGGTGATAAACATCTATTTACAAATTACAGACCTGTTTCTTTACTTCCACAATTTTCTAAAATCATTGAAAAACTGTTCAATAACAGATTAGAGAGTTTCATAAATAAATATAGAATACTCGAAGACAACCAATATGGATACAGAGCTAATGTTTCAACTTCAATGGGTTTATTTGTAATCACAGAAGAAATTACCAATGCAATAGATAGTAAAAAATGTGCGGCAGCAGTGTTTATGGATCTAACTAAAGCATTTGACACAATTAATCACAATATTTTAATAAAAAAAAACTGGAACGATATGGCATCAGAGGGTTAGTCTTAAATTGGATAAGAAGTTATCTAACGAACAGGAAACAATACGTGAAGCTAGGCGAACACACTTCTACAATGCTAAATATTTCCTGTGGTGTACCTCAGGGATCAATACTAGGACCTAAATTATTCAATCTATATATAAATGACATTTGTAAAGTTACAAGAGATTTAAAGTTAGTATTATTTGCGGATGATACAACAGCCTTTTGTTCAGGAGAGAACACACAGTGGATAATACAAATAATAACAGAAGAAATGAACAAATTAAAAAAATGGTTTGACAAAAACATACTATCATTGAATCTCAGTAAAACTAAAATAATGCTATTTGGTAACAGTAGAAAAGAAAGTCAAACCAAATACAAATAAACGGAATAGAAATTGAAAGAGTAAATGAAACCAAATTTCTAGGTATAATGATTGATGATAAATTGAACTGGAAATCTCATGTAAAAAATATACAACATAAAGTTGCAAGAAATACATCAATAATGAATAAAGCCCAAATATGTTCTAGACCAAAAATCACTTTATATTCTTTACTGCTCACTAGTGTTACCATATCTGAGTTACTGTGTAGAAATATGGGGAAATAATTACAAAAGTACACTTCATTCACTAACAGTGTTACAAAAAAGATCAGTTAGAATAATACATAATGTTGGGTATAGAGAACATACAAACCCTTTATTTATTGAATCAAAGATACTGAAATTCCACGACATAGTGGAATTGCAAACAGCTACGATGATACACAAAGCAAACTATAGCCTGCTTTCCAAGAATATACAACATTTCTTCTCAACAAAAGAAGAGAAATATAATCTTATAGAAAAATGTAATTTAAAACATTTGTATGCACGTACAACACTTAAGACCTTCAGTATATCAGTATGTGGAATTAAATTATGGAATGGATCAAGCAAAGTAATCAAACAATGTACTAATATGATCCATTTCAAGAAACTCTTCAAACTGGAAGTGTTAACAAAGTACAAAAATGAAGAACCATGATAAACATTCTGATTTTACTCACCCATTCATTCTCAAAATAATCTGACTTATCTCATCGTATGGAATAAAACTTAAGCAATTATTTATTTATTTGTATTGTGATTACTTATTACTTATGGAGTATACATTGTGAATACATTGAGAACAGGAAGTGAACAAAAGTTTTAGCAACTGTTATGTAAAGAAAAGGGGTAGGATTAAATAAGCTCTGCTTCTTCCTCCTCCTTTTCGAACATGTTGAAAAGAGAAACTGGAAATTGTGATCTATCATGTTGTATGTGTGCATGTTCGAAATAAACTCAAACTCAAACTCAATGTTTTATCAACTGATTGCAATAATGTAAATGTGTTTTGCTATTAAACGAACCAAAAATATGACTTATTTTATCTTTGTGAAAATATTGGACACAGTGTGTTGTCAAGCTTATGAGAATCAATGCAAGTGTATTTACACTGTGACACTTTTTTTTTAATTTTTATAAATGTCTAATGATAATGTCAATGAGGGTTTTTTAATCACTGCTATGCTGAAATTATAACTAATATTGATACTGTTTCTGATAATATTCATTTTTGTTTCACTACTTTTGGTTTATTCTGTGTCGTGTTTGTGTCTTCTCTCAATTGCTCTGTTTATTGCAGTTCTGAGTGTTGCTGGGTCAGGTTTGGTTTTGGAATTGGATTGCATTGTTATGGTATTGCTGTTTAGTGGTTTGTTGGATTGATTAAAAAAAAAAAAGTTTAAATTAGAATCAATTCTGAATCGCACAACATAAACGATTCAATTCGTATTCGAATCAATTTTTTCCCACACCCCTTGTATTTACCATATTTCCTTCAATTGCCGCCGGGTATATAGTATACGCCTGCCTAGAATTACTACCGGGTCAAACTTGTTTTGCAAAATAATTAGCACATGCTTAACATTACCGCCGGCTCAGGATTAACGCCGGGTCAAACGCGTTTCGCAAAATATTGTTTTTATTGGCGCATGTCTAGAATTTCCGCCGGTCAAACTCGTTTTGCCAAATAATTAGCATATGCCTAGAATTTCCCCCGGGTCAAACTCGTCACGTCACGAGCGACACTTCACATGTCATCATTTTCAAAATGGAGGAGGCTGATTTCAATAATTTGAAATCGCATGAAGGGAAGAAGATTAAGAGCTATTCAGTAGGATTTAAGGTCCAAGCTATTGAATATGTTAAAAAGGACAGTAAGCAGCTATGTTTTATTAATATACCGTAGCTGCGTGTGTCAAATATGAGTCATCAAATGACTCCCGCCTCTTGATGATAGAGGGCGTTAGTGATCATTGGCTGCAGAAGAAGTGACAACAAGCAGCAAGAGTGAGCAGCGATCATTTATTTTTTCCTCTCCCTTGCACTTTTAACATGGAGGATTACATATCTAAAATAAAACAGTTTTCTAAACTGGACTTTCAATCAAAGCAGGAGGTAATAAAGGAAGATCTCCATCGAGACGGAGAGACTTTTAAAACTGAAGAAAGATGAGGAAGACTTCTATAAACAAGTTATCGATGCTTTTGATCTGAAGGAGCTGCGCACTGACTTCGATTATAAGTAAAGGTAAGACCATAATAACGTTTTTTTTTATTAAATGTGTTTTTCATGATGGTATCCTTACATCACACTCAAATTTATAAGCGCATGCCTTTGGTAAACGCCGGAGTGAGAAGAGGTTTTAAATTAATTAGCGCCCCGGCGGCAATTCAAGGAAATGCGGTATACAAAAACCCAAAACTAGTGAAGTTGACACAATGTGTACATCATAAATAAAAACAGAATAGAATGATTTGCGAATCCTTTTCAACTTATATTCAATTGAATAGACTGCAAAGACAATATATTTAATGCTCGAACTGAGAAACTATTATTTTATTTTTTTGCAAACAATCATTAACTTAGAATTTAATGGCAGCAACACATTGCAAAAAAAAGTTGGCTCGGCCATTTTTACCACTGTTACATGGCCTTTCCTTTGAACAACACTCAAAAAAACGTTTGGGAGCTGAGGAGAATAATTTTTGAATTTTTTTCAGGTGGGATTATTTAACATTCTTGCTTGATGTACAGTTTAAGTTGTTCAACGATCTCTGTTGTGGTATTTCACGTTTTATAATGCGCCACACATTTTCAATGGCAGACAGGTCGGGACTACAGGTGGGCCAGGAAAGTACCCGCACTCTTTTATTACGAAGCCACGCTGTTGTAACACCTTCAGAATGTGGCTTGGCATTGTCTTGCTGAAATAAGCAGGGGCGTCAATGAAAAAGACGTTGCTTGGATGGCAACATATGTTGCTCCAAAACCTGTATGTACCTTTCAGCATTAATGGTGCCTTCACAGATGTGTTAGTTACCCATGCCTTGGGCATGGCTCACCTGCACTGGCTTCCTGTGCACTTAAGATGTGACTTTAAGGTTTTACTACTTACGTATAAAATACTACACGGTCTAGCTCCATCCTATCTTGCCGATTGTATTGTACCATATGTCCCGGCAAGAAATCTGCGTTCAAAGGACTCCGGCTTATTAGTGATTCCCAAAGCCCAAAAAAAGTCTGCGGGCTATAGAGCTTTTTCCGTTCGGGCTCCAGTACTCTGGAATGCCCTCCCGGTAACAGTTCGAGATGCCACCTCAGTAGAAGCATTTAAGTCTCACCTTAAAACTAATTTGTATACTCTAGCCTTTAAATAGACTCCCTTTTTAGACCAGTTGATCTGCCGTTTCTTTTCTTTTTCTTCTATGTCCCGCTCTCCCTTGTGGAGGGGGTCCGGTCCGATCTGGTGGCCATGTACTGCTTGCCTGTGTATCGGCTGGGGACATCTCTGCGCTGCTGATCCGCCTCCGCTTGGGATGGTTTCCTGCTGGCTCCGCTGTGAACGGGACTCTCGCTGCTGTGTTGGATCCGCTTTGGACTGGACTCTCGCGACTGTGTTGGATCCATTATGGATTGAACTTTCACAGTATCATGTTGGACCCGCTCGACATCCATTGCTTTCCTCCTCTCCAAGGTTCTCATAGTCATCATTGTCACCGACGTCCCACTGGGTGTGAGTTTTCCTTGCCCTTATGTGGGCCTACCGAGGATGTCGTAGTGGTTTGTGCAGCCTTTTGAGACACTAGTGATTTAGGGCTATATAAGTAAACATTAATTGATTGATATGGTTCGACTGTATATACTGTAGGCCTACATTTTAATACTTGTCAGTTTGTGGCATAACATAAAAAGTTTATTTGGTGCATCTGCTGACAGGCAATATAGTTAGGAGTACCAGGATTATAAAATTGGATGTGGATGGACCATCAGTTTATACTTATTACAGGACCGATGGGGAAGAAATATGAGAAGATGTAGCATCTACCAATTTTATTTATGAAAAATTACCAGGACTGCAGTACTTGGAGGAGGTCAGGTCAAAAAAATGAGGCACTCCTAACTCGGAGCCGAACCACCGTCTTGTATTCCTTCTTTCTCTGTCTGGGTGTGTGGTAATTCAGGAGAGTACAACCTGACTATGTAAGGAGATGTTCATGTGTAAGTAAACAACCTCTATATGTTGTATTGTTGTAACTTAAGTGTTGACGTGAAGATAGATATGGAGTCTCTCCTCCAGGATAGAGCTATCACTTTTGCATTTTGAAGTCGGAATGTCTTGCCTCTTCTCGTGAGAGAGTTAACCCATCGGAAAAAAAAACTATACGTTGTGACTTAAATGTTGACGTGAAGATAGACATGGGGTCTCTCCTCCAGGATAGAGCTATCACTTTTGCATTTCGTAGTCGGAATGTATTGCCTTTTCTCGTGAGAGAGTTAACCCATCGGAAAAAACCTCTATATGTTGTAACTTAAATGTTGACGTGAAGATAGACATGGGGTCTCTCCTCCAGGATAGAGCTATCACTTTTGCACTTTGAAGTCAGAATGTATTTCCACTTCTCGTGAGAGAGTTAACCCATGGGAAAAAAAACTCTTTATGTTGTAACTTAAATGTTGATGTGAAGATAGACATGGGGTCTATCCTCCAGGATAGAGCTATCACTTTTGCATTTTGAAGTCAGAATGTATTGCCTCTTCTCATGAGAGAGTTAACCCTTTGGAAAAAAAACCTCTAAATGTTGTAACTTAAATGTTGACGTGAAGATACACATGGGGTCTCTTCTCAGGATAGAGCTATCACTTTTGCATTTTGAAGTCGGAATGTATTGCCTCTTCTTGTGAGAGAGTTAAACCATCGGAAAAAAAAACCTCTATATGTTGTAACTTAAATGTTGACATGAAGATAAACATGAGGTCTCTCCTCCAGGATAGAGCTATCACTTTTGCATTTTGAAGTCAAAATGTATTACCTCTTCTCTTGAAAGAGTTAACCCATCGAAGAAAAAAAAACTATATATATTGTAACTTAAATGTTGACGTGAAGATAGACATGGGGTCTCTCCTCCAGGATAGAGCTATCGCTTTTGCATTTCGAAGTCAGAATGTACTGCCTCTTCTCCTGAGAGAGTTTTAACCCATCGGAAAAAAACCTCTATATGTTGACGTGAAGATACACATGGGGTCTCTTTTCAGGATAGAGCTATCACTTTTGCATTTTGAAGTCAGAATGTATTGCCTCTTCTTGTGAGAGAGTTAAACCATCGGAAAAAAAAACCCTCTATATGTTGCAACTTAAATGTTGACATGAAGATAAACATGAGGTCTCTCCTCCAGGATAGAGCTATCACTTTTGCATTTTGAAGTCAGAATGTACTACCTCTTCCCGTGAGAGAGTTAACCCAGTCCACATGCGAATGTCCAACTAAGGCTCCTTAATGTATTATGGGCTCAACCATTATTTACCTAAACCTGGTGGTTCGCTTTCTCCAAATTGAATGAAAACATTCTCCATTTGTAGAACATAATGAGTTAATTAATTCACTTCAAACACTCCGTCGGTCTACCCAAGGGCAGTTGTGGCTACTGATGTAGCTTACCAACACCAGGTGTGAATGAATGTTGAGTCCCACTTCTCTGTGAGCGCTGAGTGTTTAGAAAAGCACGGTATAAATCTAAGTCATTATTATTATTATCAGTTACAACATTGAAAAAAAATGCATGAAATCTCAAGTTGATTCAATGTTATAAAATAGGCCTTAAAACATTGTAATCTTTGTTCCAACTTTAGACATTTTAGGCTACAACAAAAGCCTGCGATATCCTGGATTATCCATTGGTACTTTAAAAGCATATCAATATTTCCCTCATTTCATCAGCTAATCAAATCAAATCAACCTTATTTATAAAGCACATTTAAAATTTACCACAGGGGTAGCCAAAGTGCTGCAGAATGGGCAGGTTAAAAGATAATACGAGGACCGAGCAAACAACACAACACAAACAGAACATGATAAAAAATAAATAAATAAAAGATAAAAACAGGTTCACAGCAGGTGTATAATGGGGCGGCATTGCAGGATGGATATCACTTAGTTTTAAAAGCCAAGGAATAAAAGTATGTTTTTAAGAGAGATTTAAAAACAGGAAGAGAGGAGGCTTGTCTAACACTCATCAACTAATGTATTTATATTACTGGACTATTACAAACATAACAGGACTAGAATGAATCTTTTTTTATTTTTTCCAGTAATAATCGCAGTAGATCGTAACTAAAATGTTGCTTTTATAGCTTTACCTTGACCACTGTGGGTTGGCAGTGTTTTTCCGTTTAAAAAGTAATTCATGCAGCTTTAAAACCTTGGCGAAACAGAGGCCGAATACAAGCAAGTCCTGCTGGTGGCACCCCATAATTATTCATAGCAACATCTGTTGCACATATGCAGGATATTCCCATCTCAAAAGATGGGGGTTTTATTTTTCCGAAAAAGGCACACATGCAAGTAGAGCTCCACAAATATTTCATTTTGTGTTCTGAGATTCATAGGGGAGGAATTAGTGCCCATAATGAATATAAGATATGATTTATAGGAGTACTATGTGTTGCTTAATTAACACTCCTAAGGGCCAATAGATGCACAATCATTCTGTTGCTGGTCATAAAAAAATGTAATAACGACCAAAAAGCCATTCATCTCTTTTCTGGCGAAAGTAAGACATCTCCAAACTGGGCTAATACCCCGCCATCAAAACACCTTCCGTAGTATTTGCCTCCGAGCTACAAAATCAATTCTGTGGCAAGCTTACAGTAATGAGAGCGTTTTCACCTCTGGCATTCAGCGGCACAGGTTCAGGATACAAATCACGCGTTCAGGCCAGAACTGGCAAGGCATTGATTGTCCCCTTTGGCGTTGGGCTAAGTGTGCCCACTTGGGTATTAGTTCCAGTGTGGGGGACTTTTTAAAAATATAGCAGAAAGCAGTCTTTTTTTTTTCAACGGATTGGGGTTTTGGTGGCGGGCAGCACGGTGGCACAGGGGTTAGTGCATGCACCTTATAATACCAAGGTCCGGAGTAGTCCTGAGTTCAATCCCGGGATCTGGATCTTTCTGTGTGGAGTTGGCATGTTCTCCCCGTGACTGCGTGGGTTCCCTCCGGGTACTCTGGCTTACTCCCACCTCCAAAGACATGCACCTGGGGATAAGTTGATTGGCAACACTGTGTGAATGTGAGGAAAACATCATGAAACTCCATCCATCCATTCATTTTCTACTACTTGTTCCTCTCAGGGTCGCGTCAGACCCCAGAACACTTTTACACTTTGCATCAGTCCATCTTAGATGCGCTCAAGCCCAGCCAAGCCGGTGGCCTTTCTGGGTGTTGTTGACAAAATGGCTTTTGCTTTGCATAGAAGAGTTTTGACTTGCACTAACAGATGTAGCGCCCGACTGTAGTTACTGACGTTAGTATTCTGAAGTTTTCCTGAGCCCATGAGGTGATATCCTTTACACACTGATGTCGGTTTTTGATGCAGTACCGCCTGAGGGATGCAAGGTCACAGGCATTCAATGTTATGTGCAGTGACCCTGGAGGGGCACAACTTGGGCAAGTTGCTATCTTATCGCAGGGCCAACACAGATAGACAAACATCATTCACAAAATAAACATAACCAATCGTAGTGTATGTATTTGAAAATAACTAATCTGTGTACAGTTTGAGTACCGTCAACCTTTTTATTTGGTAAATTTTTCCAAGCCACTGTTAGAATATTGTTGCAAATACACACTTAAATACACAATGTGTGGGTTAACTCACTCTCTTAAAATTGCTCTTTGACCTGCCTAGAGCACCGACGTAATTTCCTCTGTGCGGAAAGCATCATAAAACTCCATCCATCCATCCATCCATTTTCTTCTACTTGTCCCTCTCAGGGTCGCGTCAGACCCCAGAACACTTTTACACTTTGGATCAGTCCATCTTAGATGAGCTCGGGACCAGCGAAGCCGGTGGCATTTCTGGGTGTTGTTGACAAAATGGCTTTTGCTTTGTATAGTAGAGTTTTGACTTGCACTAACAGATGTAGCGCCCGACTGTAGTTACTGACGTTAGTATTCTGAAGTTTTCCTGAGCCCATGAGCTGATATCCTTTACACACTGATGTCGGTTTTTGATGCAGTACCGCCTGAGGGATGCAAGGTCACAGGCATTCAATGTTATGTGCAGTGACCCTGGCGTGGCATAACTTGGGCAAGTTGCTATCTTATCGCAGGGCCAACACAGATAGACAAACATCATTCACAAAATAAACATAATCAATCGTAGTGTATGTATTTGAAAATAACTAATCTGTGTACAGTTTGAGTACCGTCAACCTTTTTATTTGGTAAATTTTTCCAAGCCACTGTTAGAATATTGTTGCAAATACACACTTATATACACAATCTGTGGGTTAACTCAGGTTCACTCTCTTAAAATTACTCTTTGACCTGCTTAGAGCACCGACGTAATTTCCTCTGTGAGGAAAGCATCATAAAACCCCATCCATCCATCCATCCATCCATTTTCTACTACTTGTCCCTCTCAGGGTCGCGTCAGACCCCAGAACACTTTTACACTTTGCATCAGTCCATCTTAGATGAGCTCGGGCCCAGCGAAGCCGGTGGCATTTCTGGGTGTTGTTGACAAAATGGCTTTCGCTTTGCATAGTAGAGTTTTAACTTGCACTTACAGATGTAGCCCCCGACTGTAGTTACTGACATTAGTATTCTGAAGTTTTCCTGAGCCCTTGAGGTGATAGCCTTTACACACTGATGTTGGTTTTTGATGCAGTACCGCCTGAGGGATGCAAGGTCACAGGCATTCAATGTTATCCGCAGTGACCCTGGAGGGGCACAACTTGGGCAAGTTGCTATCTTATTGCAGGGCCAACACAGATAGACAAACATCATTCACAAAATAAACATAACCAATCGTAGTGTATGTATTTTAAAAACTACTAATCTGTGTACAGTTTGAGTACCGTCAACCTCTTTTTTTTGGCAATTTTTCCAAGCCACTGTTAGAATATTGTTGCAAATACACACTTAAATACACAATCTGTGGGTTAACTCACTCTCTTAAAATTACTCTTTGACCTGCCTAGAGCGCCGACATAATTTCCTCTGTGAGGAAAGCATCATGAAACTCCATCCATCCATCCATTTTCTACTACTTGTCCCTCTCAGGGTCGGGTCAGACCCCAGAACACTTTTAAACTTTGCATCAGTCCATCTTAGATGAGCTCGGGCCCAGCGAAGCCGGTGGAATTTCTGGGTGTTGTTGACAAAATGGCTTTTGCGTTGCATAGTACAGTTTTAACTTGCACTTATAGATGTAGCGACGGACTGTAGTTACTGACGTTAGTATTCTGAAGTTTTCCTGAGCCCATGACGTGATATCCTTTACACACTGATGTCGGTTTTTGATGTAGTACACGACTGAGGGATGCAAGGTCACAGGCATTCTATGTTATGTGCAGTCACCCTGGCGGGCACAACCTGGGCAAGTTGCTATCTTATCGCAGGGCCAACACAGATAAACAAACAACATTCACACTGATATTCACATACTAGGGCCAATTTAGTGTTGCCAATCAACCTATCCCCAGGTGCATGTTTTTGGAGGTGGGAGGAAACCGGATTAACCGGAGGGAACCCAAGCTGTCACGGGGAGAACATGCAAACTCCACTCCGAGCCCTGGGATCGAACCCAGGACCTTCTTGTTGTATATTTCTGTAGTTTTAATTAGTTGCACAACTTCCTCGTATCAACCAATGGCTCCTGATGGCCTAGTTGTGGTAAACCACCTGGATGATTATTTCTTGGGCACCTTCGAGAAGACTGGTTCGGGCTTGAACATGTTTGTCTCGACCAGATGGACTTGTTTGTCTCATGGGGTTTTAGAATAACGTGGAATTAACGAACAAGGCTCATCCCTCTCGGCCGTAGCTCACTGATTGTTGATTGAAACCTATGTTGGATTTTAACCTGTGACCTGTTTTGAATAGATTTTGGTAAATCTTTGTAGAGTGGCGGAGCCGGCAGTCCGACAGCGAGGCAGGGCACATCGTAGCCCAGCCCAAGATGGCGGCAAGGAGGTGTGGCCGGCAGTCCGACAGCGAGGCAGGGCATAACCGGACCCCGGCCCAAGTTGGCGACAAGGAAGCTTGGACTGCGAGCAAGCAGCGAGGCGGGGCGCGCCGGAATCAACCCCGCAAATATTATCAGGTGCATGGGTCGCCTAGTTGGGCACAATTAAAACTCCTCTCGCACTGTACAAAAGGGCAGTGGCCGTAAACGCCGGGGGGGGGGGGAGACGGAGAGAGAAGAAGCCAGAAGGAAGCGGATGCTGAATGGGAGCGAGAGAGAGCCACAGGAAGACGAAGACGCACACGACTGAAAAGGTTGGAGCGGCAGAGGAAGCAGGACACGGCAAGGCTGAAAAGCAACTCTTAGAGACTTTTTATTATTGAAAAATAAAAGAAAGTCTAACCAGCGCCACAATGTCCTTCCTTGGTGGTCCTGAGAACCCACTCAACAAGAGACAGTCACATTCTTGTATAAAAACCTGGCCACTGACTCTTCAATCCAAGAATGCGGGTAGTCGATCACAACAAACTTAAAATACAAATGTTTACTCGGTAATTATGATATGACTTTTTTTGTATGCTACTTTCACCTGTATGCTACATCTGGGACACCCACAAATAAATATATATAGTTTGCGACTTTTTTCTCACCTCAAAAAGGCTAAGATTTTAAGTAAGTAAGTTTGGTCCGGGGTGAGTTTCGGCTGAAAACACTATTAAACCTGACAATCAAGAGAAAGGAAAGGTGTGGAAGGACCATTATCGGAAGCAGGGAAGGAGGCTTCCTGCCCCGTAGAACTGTTCAGATCTATCGACTTGCATAATATATGCGGCTATTACACACACATAAGTGAATGCAATGCATACTTGGTCAACAGCCATACAGGTCACACTGAGGGTGGCCGTATAAACAACTTTAACACTGCTACAAATATGCGCCACACTGTGAACCCACACCAAAAAAGAATGACAAACACATTTCGGGAGAACATCTGTGTGGCAGCACTTGTGCAGTCCGCTTTTCCCTCTTCTGCAGGTGCACTCAGCGTCTCCACTGTGAGCGCGTCCGGAGACGCCCACACACGCGCTGCGCACTGCCGGCGACAATCTTCAATCAGCACAGCTGACGGGGATTACAGACTACCAGATAAAAGGCCTCACCGCTGATCACTCGACGTTGGAACGTCGCTCTGCTCGCAGTAAGCTTCACATCTCTGACTTCCCACCAGTAATATCTCCTGTGACTTCTTTCCTTGTGCCTATTTTTGTTCATCCTCGTCTTCCTTCTGCTTCCCAGTCTCGGGTATTATTGCTCACTTCCTTTTTCCCTGGACCCGGATTGCCTTCTCGATAACGACACCTTGCCTGGACCTTGGACGCTCTCTCCTGCATCACATACCCTTTGGACATCGGACTTCTTTGCCTCTCCCTTTTCATAATTTGGACGCTCTCATTCAACACACTTGACAACACTCCTTAAGGTATTTACAGATGTTAATTCCGGCACATAACTCGCATGCATAACACATAGTAGCGTACACATCCCACGTATTCATCAAGCACTCAATAAAATATATATTGAGTTGTATTTCTGCTGTTGTGCCATCTCCTTCCACCCGTCTATATTCATAACAATCTGCACTGTAATATAACATAAACACAACAGAACCAATACCCAGGAACCTTTGCAGCACTAACTCTTTCGGGTTATCAGAATATATTTTGATATTTACCTCAGAAGGCTGCGAATAGAAAAGAGGCATTCAATTTGTATTAAAATTTTATTTGATATGCCATTGATATTTTTTTAATTATTATTATTATTATTTGAAACTGGATTTTGCATGTCACTACAAAGTTATATAAGCCTTGCGTGTTCAATATTCAATGGAAAACTTGTTTGGGTCCCTATTAAAAGGTTAAATTGTTCAACCTTGGCACGCGGCTTTGTTCAGTTTTAAATTTTGGCCAACTCTGTATTTGAGTTTGACACCCCTGATGTAGATCGACCAATAAATTGAGAGCTTTGCCTTCCAGCTCAGTTCCTTCTCCACAACAACGGATCGATACAGGGTATGCATCAATGCAGATCTCGCACCGATCCGTCTGTCGCTCTCACAGTTGACTCTCGAAACAAGAATCCAAGGTACTTGAACTTCTCCACTTGGGGCAAGATCTCCTCCCCAACCCAGAGATGGCACTCCACCGTTTACCGGGTGTGAACTTTGAGTTGCTGATTCTCATCCCAGTTGCTCCACACTCGGTAAGGTAGCTCTTTATTGTCATTGCAACAAGTACAACGAAACTTTGTTTTCAGCACAAACCTGTTCAAAATTAGACAAACAAACAGTGTACAGGGTTACAGAACAAGAACGCTGATGGGTAGCCATAAGGCGCCCCGTAAAAGATGGGAAAAAGGTCAACGCTGGGGAAGGATGAGTAAAAAAATACAATCCAGACTGGGCTCCTAAGAAGGCCCAGTTCGGAGTGAGAAAAAATATCCATAGCAAAGCACATATACAGATTACAACATACATCTCGAGATATATCGCAACAGAGCGAAGGTAGTTCAAGGTCATGGTGGTAGGCCGCAGCTCTCAGGCGCTGACCATCCATTCATCACCCCTATGGGATTTGCGTCGAGGGCGTTGGATTGGGGGACAGGGGGGTGTATGTGTGGCGTATATTTTTTTTGTGGATGTGTGTGTGTGTGTGTGTTTATAAGCCCATAGTGTGTCTCTGTTCCGCGGCCTTGATGTATTTGCCGTTGCTAGTTGGGCTTCACGGTGGCAGAGGGGTTAGTGCGTCTGCCTCACAATACGAAGGTCCTGCAGTCCTGGGTTCAAATCCAGGCTCGGGATCTTTCTGTGTGGAGTTTGCATGTTCTCCCCGTGAATGCGTGGGTACTCTGGCTTCCTCCCACCTCCAAATACATACACCTGGGGATAAGTTGATTGGCAACACTAAATTGGCCCTAGTATGTGAATGTGAGTGTGAGTGTTGTCTGTCTATCTGTGTTGGCCCTGCGATGAGGTGGCCAGTTGTCCAGGGTGTACCCCCCCTTCCGCCCGATTGTAGCTGAGATAGGCGCCAGCGCCCCCCGCGACCCCGAAAGGGAATAAGCGGTAGAAAATGGATGGATGGATGGATAGTCCAAAGTTCACAACAACAGGTGTGTCCATGAGAGACAAGAAGGGAGTTTGTTGTGTCTTCGCTTGCAGTGATCTTCGGGAGAGTCTCGAAGCCAGGGAAACAATCCAAGTTAAAAAGATTTGTATGCGAGTGAAAATAAAATTTGCTTTTCACTCTAAATGGTCCATGACTGGTCCTCAAAAACTGCGGGGTAGACAGTCCGATGCAATCCACAGTTCTTCCCGCATCCTCCAATCATTTGTGGCAGCTTTGGGGTACTTTGAAGACTGCCAGCAACTTCCAATTCGTCCACAAACCAGAGCAACGCTTATTCCAAATAGTAGATGTCCTCTTGTCATAATTCCAAATAGGTGGATATCTTCACGTCCTGAAGAGTCCGTCGTGTGTCCAGCAACAACCGCTTCGTCACGACAAGCAGGTTCCCCCAAACCCAAGATCTTGTCAATTTTGTTAAGGCCAGTTAAATAGTTCCAATGATTAGATTTGGAGAGCAGTGCAAAAAGAGGCAACAAGAAAGTTAAAGACAATACAAAACAAAGAAGCAAGCAGGAGAGATAAGGGAGAGGAAAGGGGAGCGTCCACCCTCGATGAGTGCCGGAGACAAATCCATTGAGAGCTGAACATCCTGGCCCGATGTTATGGAGTAGTTTTTTTTTTTAGTAGTGGCTCTACTACGACATGTTTGAAAGCATTGGGAAAACACATCGTTAGACAAAGTGAGGTCAACCATGTTTGCAACACAAGGGCCAATTATCTTTTAACACTTTTTGAAAGAGCCTAAAAGTAAGGACATCAGATGAAAAAGAGGAAGGCTTCCTCTTGGTCACGAGTGCTGAAATATAAGCACAAAATCACAGTCCTAATTGAGGACCACACGTTGGGGATAGGCTCAAAGACAGCTGCGGCATTTTATCCTTAATCATCTTGATTTTGTTGGTGAAGTGTCTCACAAAAGGCGTAGCTGTCAGCTAAAAAACAAAAAACAAAACAGGGGTAACTGGAGCAGCAAGACATACAAGAGAAATTATGGCATCAAACAAGACTTTGAAATGTTTCTTATTCAATGTTACAGGTTGAAAAATATGGTCAGATCTTGCATTTTCAACCATCACAGTGTAGGATGACACAAGATCCCTGAGATGCACCTCAAGGTTACTGCATTTCCACAGGCCTTCAATCTTTCCACACAGTCTCTTAGGTCTTAGGATATCTTCATTAGTCCAAGGGCACGTTTTTTTTTCTGTGTAGACTAGTTGGATTTAACAGGAGACACCTGATCCAGAAATGCAGTACAGAACAGTAATACCGTATTTCCTTGAATTGCCGCCGGGCATATAGTATGCACCTGCCTTAAATTACTGCCGGGTCAAACTCGCTTCGCAAAATAATTAGCGCATGCTTAGTATTACCGCCTGTTCAAACTCGTGACACTTCTCCTGTCATCATTTTCAAAAAGGAGGAGGTTCATTTCAATACCGGTTAATGTGAAATCGCATAAAGGGAAGAAGATTAAGAGCTATTCAGTAGGATTTAAGGTCCAAGCTTACATCATACTCAAATTTTTACTGCATGCCTTTGGTAAGTGCCGGAGTGAGAAGAGCTTTTAAAATAATTAACACAAGCTTACTTTTACCGCATGCCTTTGGTAAGCGCGGGAGAAGGAAGAGGTTTTAAATTAATTAGCGGCCCGGTGGCAATTCAAGGAAATACGGTAATTTAAACAGTGAAGGAGATCGTCCACATCGAGACAGTGCAAGACTAAGAGAGGCTCAAATATATAAGAAAATCCGTATCCAGTATTATTTACACGCTTCTGAGACCTTACTTTTGAGGGCTTGGGCTCAGGACTAACGTGCAGATCAAACAAAACAAGACTATGATCATTCATGTGTATATATGTGTATATATGTACGTATGTATGTATATATATATATATATATATATATATATATATATATATGTATGTATATATATATATATGTGTGTGTGTGTGTGTGTATATATAGATATATATCCATCCATCCATCCATCCATTTTCTACCGCTTATTCCCTTATATCATACATATATGTGTATGTATATGCATGTGTATATAAATATATATATACAGTTGGGCAAAAAAGTATTTAGTCAGCCACCGATTGTGCAAGTTCTCCTACTTAAAGTCATGACAGAGGTCTGTAATTTTCATCATAGGTACACTTCAACTCTGACAGACAGAATGTGAAAAAAAATCCAGGAATTCACATTGTAGGAATTTTAAAGAATTTATTTGTAAATTATGGTCTAAAATAAGTATTTGGTCAACCATTCAAAGCTCTCATTGATTGAAGGAGGTTTTGGCTCAAAATCTCACGATACATGGCCCCATTCATTCTTTCCTGAACACAAATCAATCGTCCTGTCCCCTTAACAGCCCCAAAGCATGAAGTTTCCACCCCCATGCTTCACAGTAGGTGTGGTGTTCTTGGGATGCAACTCAGTATTCTTCTTCCTCCAAACACGACGAGTTGATTTTATACCAAAAATGTATATTTTGGTTTCATCTGACCACATGAAATTCTCCCAATCCTCTGCTGTATCATCCATGTATCCATTTTGGTATAAACTCAACCCGTCGTTTTTGGAGGAAGAAAAATACTGAGTTGAAAATATATATATAAATAAATATATATATATATATATATATATATATATATATATATATATATATATATACCAGAGGTCTTTTACATAGATACAAGTGTACTGTAATGTTGGGATGATTCATCCATCCATCCATCCATCCATCCATCCGCAATATGAACACTATAGCAGTATTTCTGAAAGTACTTCTAACAATGGACACGTGGTAGGATATATGCCACGTGTCGGAGAACAAAGCCAGGTATGTGGAAAAAAATGAATGATGGATACAGTGCACCAGGTGTGCATGCATGACGGTGTAGATCGTGTATTCACCGTGGTATTTTTCGACAACACGGGCAATTGTTTCAATAAAGTCATGAAACACATCCTGGAGAAGATGTTCTGGTTTGCACAGGCATTGTTTTATTCAAAACTGCTCCCATTATGCCACATGGAGCCAAAGTTCCACTGACAGGATGTTTATAATGAAGGCTCATTCATGAATTGGAGATGTCTGTCTTGTGTCAGTCTTCCGGTGAGACGTTTTGCTTTTCAAACAATGTGCTGCATGCAAAGTTGTTGTTGAAAACTTCCAGAAAGGATAATGACAGACGTTCCCTGTTTTTTTTTGTTTTTTTTTTCGCCTCTCAGAAGAGAAGTCAAGAGGTCAGAGGTAACCGATGTAGGATTAAAAGGCCATATTTATGTCAATAATGTAATGGGGTTGAGGTCAGGGCTTCGGTTTAGCACAGCAAGCTCATTCATGTAAGTAAATCCTTTCAGCAAAAATATGGCAATGTCGCGAAATGATCAAGTATGACACATAGAATGGACCCGTTTAAATAAGAAAATATCATTTCAGTAGGCCTTTAATATATAATTTAATGCTTGAAGTAAGAAAATATCACTTTAAAAAAGTAGTTTTATACTTGAGTGTTGATGGCGCAGCTTTGCAAAAGTTGAAATTCTAGTTTCAAGCACCCATTCATCCATCCATCTTCTTCTGCTTATCCGAGGTCGGGTGGCGGGGGCAGCAGCCTAAGCAGGAAAGCCCAGACTTTCCTCTCCCCAGCCACTTTGTCCAGCTCTCCCGAGGAGAGCCAGCTGGTAGACATAGTCTTCCCAACATGTCCTGGGTCTTCCCCGTGGCCTCCTACCGGTTGGATCCGCCCTAAACGCCTCCCTAGGGAGTTTCAAGCATGTTTCACTCAATATGGTGTCATGTCTTGTGATCATGTTTTGTTTCGTTAGGTTCTGTTACTTCAAGACTCCATTACTTCCTGTTTTTTCACGCCCTTGTTTTGTCACCATGGCGACCCATTCGTTTTCACCTGTCCTCATGAGACTCACGCACCTGTTGTCAATCATGAAATATCTATTTAAGTCTGAGTGTTCAGTTGGTCGTTCTGGAGTCAATCAATCAATCAGTGTTTATTTATATAGCCCTAAATCACTAGTGTCTCAAAGGGCTGCACAAACCACAACAAAAACCACGATGACATCCTTGGTAGAGCCCACATAAGTCATTGATTGTTTCATGCTCTGTTTACTCTGTTTCATGCCACGTCTACTGCTTCATGCAATTTTCATAGTTCATGCTGCCCTGCTCTCGTCACCGTAAGTGTTTTTGTTTTATGTCCATAGTTCTGGCTTAGTGTTAATTTTGTCCCTCGGTCAAGTTTTTTTTTGGCCTCCGCTGTGAGCGCCTTTTGTTTGCACCTTTTATAGTATAATTAAAACATGTATTTACCTTCTCGCCAGGCCCCGCCACTGTCTTTTGCATTTCGGGAAAACTGCACCAAAGGTCATCAAATCTCAGCAACAAGCTGTAATATCTTACTGAGACCAAAACCCCTAAAGGCCTACTGAAACCCACTACTACCGACCACGCAGTCTGATAGTTTATATATCAATGATGAAATATTAACATTGCAACACATGCCAATACGGCCGGTTTAGTTGACCAAATTACAATTTTAAAGTTGTCTCTTTTCATCGCATAATTACACAGTAATTTGGACATCTGTGCTGCTGAATCTTTTGCAATGTGTTCAATTAATAACGGAGACCTCAAATAAGAATGCTGTTGGTGGAAAGCGGTGTATTGCAGCTGTCTTTAGCAGCGAACATGTTTCTCTACGTCAACCAGCAAGATTTTGGATGGGAAAATTGTGATATTAAGTCGGCTCTTACCGGAGACTTCAGTGGATTAAGGGACATCCTCCTGTAGCTGTCAAAAAGGCAGCTGTGATCTTGGCTCCTCGGTTTCTCTCAGAGACACTGGCGTTCACCGCAGCCGTCCGACTTTCAGGTATGACTTTATAATCTCACTAAAATACTAGTAACACAATAAGCAGATAAGGGATTTTCCAGAATTGTCCTAGTAAATGTGTCTAATTACATCTGAAACGGACCCACTGTTTTTTTAGTGCCTCATTCTAACTTTCCTCATCCACAAATCTACCATGGGGAAATCGTCGCTTTCTCTGTCCGAATAGCTCTTGCTGCTGGAGGCAATGATAATAAACAATGTGAGGATGTGAGGAGCCCTACAACCAGTGACGTCACGCGCAGATCGCCTGCTACTTCCGGTGAAGGCAAGGATTTTTTATTAGCAACCAAAAGTTGCGAACTTTATCGTCGATGTTCTCTACTAAATCTTTTCAACAAAAATATGGCAATATCTCAAAATGATCAAGTATGACACATAGAATGGACCTGCTATCCCAGTTTGAATAAGAAAATCTCATTTCAGTAGGCCTTTAAAACAAGTAAAACACTCTAACATAAAATCTGCTTGGTGAGAAGAATTATCTTATCAGACAGAAAATAAGTAAACATCACCCTTATTTGAGATATTTTATCTTACTTAGATTTCAGTTTTTGCAAGATGTTCTACATCAGGGGTCAGCAACCCGCGGCTCCGGAGTCGCATTCGGCTCTTTGGCCACTCTAGTATGGCTCAGCTGCACATGGCTCAGCTGCATGATCGCCGACCCTCCTTATCGTTTCGGGGGTTTCCGGATTTTGGTGCCTCTCCCGGACATCACCTTGGGGTTAACTTTCTCTCATCATTACAATTTTTTCCTGATAATGATTAACCCCAGAATGTTGATGACATGTTCTAAATAGGCTAAAATCAAATCTGCACTTTGTTAGAATATACAACAAACCGGACCGAGCCACACTTCCAACAAAGACAAATCACCATTTTTGCTAGATTTTCCAGAACAACATTTTTAAAAGAAATCTAAAAGACTTTGAAATAGGATTTAAATTTGAATACACAGATCCTCCAGATTTCCCAGGATATATATATTTTAAATTTTAATCATAATAAGTTTGAAGAAATATTTCACAAATACTCCTCGTCAAAAAAAAACAGAAGCTAAAACGAAGAATTAAATTAACATGTATTCATTCATTCATTCCACAATAATAATAAAAAAATAATAATACTTGAACACCGATTGAAAATGGCCAGGAAAGAAGAGGAAGGAATCCAAAAGGCAAAAAAACGCGTCCAGGCTTCCATGGATAATGTAGCCTGGAATCGTCATGGATGCTTGGGATTCTGGGTAATTGTTATGCTGTGTTTATGTTGTGTTACTGTGAGGATGTTCTCCTGAAATGTGTTTGTCATTCTTGTTTGGTGTGAGTTCACAGTGTGGCACATATTAGTACGAGTGTTAAAGTTGTTTCTATCACAACCGTCAGTGTAACCTGTATGGCTGTTGACTATATGCTTTGCAGTCGTGTACGTGTGTCAGCGGAAACCACGTACAACATGTTACTGAGCCGGCAAGCTGTTTGTGCATGTTGTAGAAGGCGTCAAAGGCAATGGCTTCATAGTATGCCCTTATTATTGTTATCTGGGTGACCATCAGCAGATATTAGCGAGAATGGTTGCGGCTCCCATTATATTCTTTATTTCGTGAAACGGGTCAAAATGGCTCTTTGAGTGGTAAAGGTTGCCGACCCCTGTTCTACATGATGGACTCCTGGAAGAGCGGTAGCCAGTCATTGCAACTATATCAGACCCTGATCTAAGTCCAAGGGGCAAAGACTACCTAGACATGAAGCCAGATGAGTGGACGTTGCTTGAGGAGCCGGTGAAAGGATTTCAGCCGTTTGTCCGTGGACAGAAGTCACCTCAGCCGAGAGAGACAAACAACCCACGTGTTCTTGCAGCTTTCACTGGCCCAAGATTCAGAAAGCTGAAGTTTCACAGAAACGGTTGAAGTTCTTATCAAACGAGCAAAGGAGAAGACTGGAATACAAAATAGATGTGACCCTGAGCTACAGCAGAAAAGGGCAAGTAGTCTAGGGGGAACCTCAGCACTGGATAACCTGCTTATGTCTGACACAGACCAGTCTGAGTGAGGGAGAGGAGGAAACACCCAGGAGGAACAAAAGATCCAAATGGTGAGAAATAAAATCCAGATGTTCTTCAAAGAGCCAGCAATACCCAAAAAAGGAAGTGGTGGAAGGAGTATGAGTGGAGTTTTCCCACACTGTCAGAGCTGGCGAGGTCTCTTCCGTGCATCCCTGCAAGATCAAAGACAATCGTCGGGGCGATTCTTTTTTTGCAGACGGGAATATCGTCTCTGAGAATAAAAACAAGTCCGACCCCAAGACCAGGTAGAGATGCTGACATTCCTTAGAAGGAATAAACTGTGATTGACATACCTCAAGTACAAACCCCGTTTCCGTATGAGTTGGGAAATTGTGTTAGATGTAAATATAAACGGAATACAAAGATTTGCAAATCCTTTTCAACCCGTTTTCAGTCGAATATGCTACAAAGACAACAATGATGTTAAAACTGATTAACGTTTTTTTGTTTGCAAAAACTTTAGAATTTGATGCCAGCAACACATGACAAAGAAGTTAGGAAAGGTGTCAATAAATACTGGTAAAGTTGAGGAATGCTCATCAAACACTTATTTGGAACATCCCACAGGTGTGCAGGCTAATTGGGAACAGGTGGGTGCCATGATTGGCTATAAAAGCAGCTTCCGTGAAATGCTAAGTAATTCACAAACAAGGATGGGGCGAGGGTCACCAATTCGTAAGCAAATTGTCGAACAGTTTTAGAACATTTCTTAATGAGCTATTGCAAGGAATTCAGGGATTTTACCATCTACGGTCTGTAAAATCATCGAAAGACTCAGAGAATCTGGAGAAATCACTGCACGTAAGCGATGATGTTACGGACCTTTGATCCCTCAGGTGGTACTGCATCTAAAACCGACACCAGTGTGTAAAGGATATCACCACATGGGCTCAAGAACACTTCATAAAACCACTGTCAGTAACTACAGTTGGCCGCTGCATCTGTAAGTGCAAGTTAAAACTCTACTCTGCAAAGTGAAAGCCATTTTGTCAACAACACCCAAAAATGGCACCGGCTTCGCTGGGCCTGAGCTCATCTAAGATGGACTGATGCAAAGTGTAAAAGTTTTCTGGGGTCTGACAAGTAGTAGAAAATGGATGGATGGATGGAGTTTCATGATGCTTTCCTCACAGAGGAAATTAAGTCGGTGCACTAGGCAGGTCAAAGACTAATTTTAAGAGGGTGAACCTGAGTTAACCCACAGTTTGCAAAGCGAAAGCCATTTATCAACAACAATCAGGAACGCTGAGCCCGAGGTCATCTAAGATGGACTGATGCAAAGTGGAAAAGTGTTCTGTGGTCTGAAGTTTATTGAGTGTTGTTAAAAGAAAAGGTGATGTAACACAGTGGTGAACATGCCCTTTCCCAACTACTTTGGCATGTGTTGCAGCCATGAAATTCTAAGTTTATTATTATTTGCAAAGAAAAATAAGTTTATGAGTTTGAACATCAAATATGTTGTCTTTGTAGCATATTCAACTGAATATGGGTTGAAAAGGATTTGCAAATAATTGTATTCGGTTTATATTTACATCTAACACACTTTCTCAACTCATATGGAAACGAGTAGTTGCAACTTGTTTCAACAGACTCAGTTGACCAATGAACATTCTTCATAAAACTGACTTTTGTTTTATCAAGGGAAAACTAAAGTGGTTGTTTTTTTGTTTTTTTAAATGTTTTTCTTTCTAATGTGCGTGTTTTTTGCTCATGCAAAATGTAAAAGCTAAGAGTTAAAATTAGCATAAATAATGATGCCAATCATAATCTGATGAGTTGACTAATCGTGACTACCGTATTTCCTTGAATAGCCGCCGGGGCGCTAATTAATTTTAAACCTCTTCTCACTCCTGCGTTTATTCAGGGAATGCGGTAAAAGTAAGCAGGCGCTAATCATTTTGAAACCTCTTCTCACCCCTGCGCTTACCAATGGTATGCAGTAAAAAGTTGAGTGTGATATAGCCAAGAGTCAGTGATGCATTGGAACTCTGGGTAATTCTTATGTTGTGTTTATAATGTGTTACAGAGCCAGTGTTCTCCAGAAATGTGTTTGGTGTGGGTTCACAGAGTGTGGCGCATATTAGTAAGCGTGTTAAAGCTGTTTTATATCACAACCATTAGTGTGATCTGTATGGCTGTGGAACAAGACTTCTCGTTTACACATAGTTCAAGCAAAGAAATAAACTCCTCTGCCATTTTGGAAATGGCGGATGGGGAATGGTCACTCGTTACGTCAGTACCTTGACCCAGCGGTAAAAGTAAGCATGCGCTAATAAAATTGGGGCACATTACATGCCTGGCGGCTATTCAAGGAAATACGGTAGTGGGCTAACCCGGGGGATAAAAACCTGCGGCTCTGGAGCTGCCCTAGTGACTTTCTGGAGCTTTTTCAAAAATATATGAAAAATGGAAAAAGATGAGGGGGAAAAAAACATATTTTTTGTTTTAATATGGTTTCTGTCGGAGGACAAACATGACACAAACTTCCCTAATTGTTATAAAACACATTGTTTATATTAAACATGCTTCGCTGATTCGAGTTTTTGTTGAGCGCCGTTTTGTCCTACTAATTTTGGCGGTCCTTGAACTCACCGCAGTTTGTTTACATGTATAACTTTCTCCGACTTTCTAAGACGTGTTTTATGCCACTTTTTTTTTCCGTCTCATTTTGTCCACCAAACTTTTAACGTGCGTGAATGCAGAAAGGTGAGTTTTGTTGATGTCAGGGACTTGTGTGGAGTGCTAATCAGACATATTTGGTCACTGCATGACTGCAAGCTAATCGATGCTAACATGCTATTTAGGCTAGCTATATGTACATATTGTAGCTATATTTGAGCTCATTTAGTTTCCTTTAAGTCCTCATAATTCAATGTATATATCATGACACACTATCTGTATGTAATATGGCTTTTAATTTTTTGCGGCTCCAGACGGATTCGTTTTTTTTAATTTTTGGTCCAATATGGCTCTTTCAACATTTTGGGTTGCCGACCCCTGGGCTAACCAAATAGTCGTTAGTTGCAGCCTTGCTAAAGGTGAAAGGTAGCACTCCCTACATACCAGTGGTGTGACATCAAGGCCGGCAAGACCTTCCCTGCTGGCCTAACATAACCAGAAATCCATCCTTCCATTCATTTTCTACCACTAGAGCCTATCTCAATTGCATTCGGGCGGAAGGCGGTGTATACCCTGGACCAGTCGCCACCTCATCGAAGGGCAAAAGCAGAAATCATGATCAGAAGTAAAGCTAAAAGTACATTATTTACTTTCCCTAAATATCTAAAATGATTCATATTCTCTTCATGTCATATTATGTTCCTCCCAGTGCTGTTGATTTTAGGTTAGAGTTTGTATCCAATCAGAATTCAGCTAGCTTCTGTTGCCATGCTGTACCAAATCTGCCCGGGGCCTTCAAAATCAACAATGCAGGTGTCTACGCACTGTCAGTGAACGGGCACATACAGTTGATAGATAATTGCGATAGCCAATCAGATCACGAGTTGTTGTCAGTAAGGCCTTCTAGATGGCCTCACATTTTCGAAAATAACCCGTTTTGTACACTGCTGAGGTGTTTCAATGTGCAGTAGTGCATAAAGGTGTTCCTGAATAGTATTTCTCCAACAATTGTCATGTGGTGACATCAACTTCACTGGTTTTGGGTTTTGTATAATGTGCTCCAGTCCATAAAAAACGACCCCATTTCTGCACTTTGGAGACTGGGTTTACGGATTTCACCGGGACGGAAGAGTTTCTCCAGGCGCTGTTGCTGGCCATGACTCTTACAAGTCAAAGTCAATCAATCAATCAATCAATCAATCAATCAATCCATGTTTATTTACATAGTCCGTAATCACAAATGTCTCAAAGGGCTGCACAAGCCACAACGACATCCTCGGTTCAGAGCCCACAAAAGGGCAAGGAAAAGATTGAATCCATAGTGGATCTAACATAATAGTGAGAGTCCAGTCCATAGTAGATCTAACATAATAGTGAGAGTCCAGTCAATAGTGGATCTAACATAATAGTGAGAGTCCAGTCCATAGTGGATCTAACATAATAGTGAGAGTCCAGTCCATAGTGGATCTAACATAATAGTGAGAGTCCAGTCCATAATGGATCTAACATAATAGTGAATGTCCAATACATAGTTGATCCAACATAATAGTGGGAGTCCAGTCCATAGTGGATCTAATATAATACTGAGAGTCCAGTCCATAGTGGATCTAACATAATAGTGAGAGTCCAGTCCATAATGGATCTAACATAATAATGAGAGTCCAGTCCATAATGGATCTAACATAATAGTGGGAGTCCAGTCCATAATGGATCAATCATAATAGTGAGAGTCCAGTCAATAATGGATCTAACATAATAGTGACAGTCCAGTCCATAATGGATCTAACATAATAGTGAGAGTCCAGTCCATAGTGGCTCTAACATAATATCAATCAATCAATCAATGTTTACTTATATAGCCCTAAATCACTAGTGTCTCAAAGGGCTGCACAAACCACCACGACATCCTCGGTAGGCCCACATAAGGGCAAGGAAAACTCACACCCAGTGGGACGTCGGTGACAATAATGACTATGAGAACCTTAGAGAGGAGGAAAGCAATGGATGTCGAGCGGGTCTAACATGATACTGTGAAAGTTCAATCCACAATGGATCCAACACAGTCGCAAGAGTCCAGTCCAAAGCGGGTCCAACTCAGCAGAGAGAGTCCCGTTCACAGCGGAGCCACCAGGAAACCATCCCAAGCGGAGGCGGATCAGCAGCGCAGAGATGTCCCCAGCCGATACACAGGCAAGCAGTACATGGCCACCGGATCGGACCGGACCCCCTCCACAAGGGAGAGTGGGACATAGAAGAAAAAGAAAAGAAACAGCAGATCAACTGGTCTAAAAAGGGAGTCTATTTAAAGGCTACAGTATACAAATGAGTTTTAAGGTGAGACTTAAATGCTTCTACTGAGGTGGCATCTCGAACTGTTACCGGGAGGGCATTCCAGAGTACTGGAGCCCGAACGGAAAACGCTCTATAGCCCGCAGACTTTTTTTGGGCTTTGGGAATCACTAATAAGCCGGAGTCCTTTGAACGCAGATTTCTTGCCGGGACATATGGTACAATACAATCGGCAAGATAGGATGGAGCTAGACCGTGTAGTATTTTATACGTAAGTAGTAAAACCTTAAAGTCACATCTTAAGTGCACAGGAAGCCAGTGCAGGTGAGCCAGTACAGGCGTAATGTGATCAAACTTTCTTGTTCTTGTCAAAAGTCTAGCAGCCGCATTTTGTACCAACTGTAATCTTTTAATGCTAGACATGGGGAGACCCGAAAATAATACGTTACAGTAGTCGAGGCGAGACGTAACAAACGCATGGATAATGATCTCAGCGTCTTTAGTGGACAGAATGGAGCGAATTTTAGCGATATTACGGAGATGAAAGAAGGCCGTTTTAGTAACGCTTTTAATGTGTGCCTCAAAGGAGAGAGTTGGGTCGAAGATAATACCCAGATTCTTTACCGTGTCGCCTTGTTTAATTGTTTGGTTGTCAAATGTTAGAGTTGTATTATTAAATAGAGTTCGGTGTCTAGCAGGACCGATAATCAGCATTTCCGTTTTTTTGGCGTTGAGTTGCAAAAAGTTAGCGGACATCCATTGTTTAATTTCATTAAGACACGCCTCCAGCTGACTACAATCCGGCGTGTTGGTCAGCTTTAGGGGCATGTAGAGTTGGGTGTCATCAGCATAACAGTGAAAGCTAACACCGTATTTGCGTATGATGTCACCTAGCGGCAGCATGTAGATGCTGAAGAGTGCAGGGCCAAGGACCGAACCCTGGGGAACTCCACACGTTACCTTAACGTAGTCCGAGGTCACATTGTTATGGGAGACACACTGCATCCTATCAGTAAGATAAGAGTTAAACCAAGACAGGGCTAAGTCTGACATACCGATTCGTGTTTTGATACGTTCTAATAAAATATTATGATCGACGGTATCGAAAGCAGCGCTAAGATCGAGGAGCAGCAACATAGATGACGCATCAGAATCCATCGTTAGCAATAGATCATTAGTCATTTTTGCGAGGGCTGTCTCCGTCGAGTGATTTGCCCTGAAACCGGATTGAAAGGTTTCACATAGATTGTTAGACGCTAAGTGTTCATTTAACTGCTCCGCAACAATTTTTTCGAGGATTTTTGAAATGAAGGGAAGGTGAGACACCGGTCGGTAGTTTACCATGAGGTCAGGATCGAGGTTAGGTCTTTTAAGGAGAGGATGAATAACCGCTTTTTTGAATGCTAGGGGAACAGTGCCCGAGGAAAGTGATAAGTTTATAATATTTAGCACTGATGGACCTAATAATACAAAGAGCTCCTTGATCAGTTTCCCAGGAAGAGGGTCAAGTAAACATGTTGTTTGTTTTATTCCATTTACACGTTGTAACAATTCCTCTAATGTTATTTCCTCAAAACGAGAGAAACTATTTTGGAGGGCAGTATCCGCCGTATATACAATCGTGTCAGTGTTAATAGAACCCCGTTGTAGCTGGGACGCATTGTCTTTAATCTCCTTTCTAATGACTTCAATTTTCTTACTAAAGAATTGCATAAAGTCATCAGCTGAGTGGGTGGAGCTACTGGAAGGAGTCCCTTGTTGGGTTAGCGATGCTACCGTATTAAACAAAAATTTAGGATCGTTTTTATTACGGTGGATGAGATTTGAGTAATAATTAGCTTTAGCTAAGGTAAGCATGCGTTTATAAGTTATTAAACCATCACTAAATGCTTGATGGTGCACCTCAAGTTTAGTCGTGCGCCATTTGCGTTCCAGCTTTCTGCATAATAATTTCTGAGCTCTAGTTTCTTCTGTAAACCACGGGGTGCGCTTTTTTGGAGCCTTTTTTAACTTTAGCGGTGCTATGTTATCAATGGTTTCGCGCAGGGCGTCGTTAAAATTGTTAGTGAGGTTATCAATAGAGCCCACATACTTTGGGAATGGTGCCATTACCGAGGGCAGTAGGTCAGCAAGAGTTGTCGTTGTGGCCGTATTAATGTTGCGGCTGCTATAGCAGTTATTATTATTATTAGTTTGACGAACATGCGTCTGAACCTCGAATTTTATAAGGTAATGATCGGACAATACTTTAGTATACGGGAGTATCGTAACTTTGGAAGCGGTGATCCCCTTAACAAGCACTAGGTCTATCGTATTACCGTTGCGATGCGTGGGTTCATTTATTATTTGTGTGAGACCACAGCTATCAATTATACTCTGGAGCGCTACGCACGGTGGGTCCGATGGGGTATTCATGTGGATATTAAAGTCCCCCATTATGATAATAGTGGTAGTCCAGTCGATAGTGGATCCAACATAATAGTGAGAGTCCAGTTCATAGTGGATCTAATATAATAGTGAGAGTCCAGTCCATAGTTGCTCTAATATAATAGTGAGAGTCCAGTCCATAGTGGATCTAACATAATAGTGAGAGTCCAGTTCATAGTGGATCTAATATGATAGTGAGAGTCCAGTCCATAGTGGCTCTAATATAATTGTGAGAGTCCAGTCCATAGTGGCTCTAACATAATAGTGGTAGTCCAGTCGATAGTGGATCCAACATAATAGTGAGAGTCCAGTTCATAGTGGATCTAATATAATAGTGAGAGTCCAGTCCATAGTGGCTCTAATATAATAGTGAGAGTCCAGTCCGTAGTGGATCTAACATAATAGTGAGAGTCCAGTTCATAGTGGATCTAATACGATAGTGAGAGTCCAGTCCATAGTGGCTCTAATATAATAGTGAGAGTCCAGTCCATAGTGGATCTAACATAATAGTGAGAGTCCAGTCCATAATGGGGCCAGCAGGAGACCATCCCCAGCGGACCCGGGTCAGCAGCGTAGAGATGTCCCCAACCAATGCACAGGCGAGCGGTCCACCCCGGGTCCCGACTCTGGACAGCCAGCAATTTAATTATTGGCCAAAGTGTGTGCGGCACACTTTCACACATCGCCTTTCACGGCGGTGGCGATGAACACTGCCAGGTTTGGGATAGTGCCTTGCATCACCTTTCGCGACCGCAAGTAAATGATTAATGAGAAAATGCAATCCGGTATTTATGAGGTGATGATAGGTTAGTGGTTGGTAGAGTGGCCGTGCCAGCAACTTGAGAGTTGCAGGTTCGATTCCCGCTTGTGCCATCCTAGTTACTGCTGTTGTGTCCTTGGGCAAGACACTTTACCCACCTGCTCCCAGTGCCACCTACACTGGTTTAAATGTAACTTAGATATTGGGTGTCACTATGTAAAGCGCTTTGAGTCACTTGAGAAAAGCGCTATATAAATATAATTCACAATTCACATAATAAGCTCTAACATTAACTATATTTAAGCCAAAATGCCACTTTTTAGTGTACTTAGTTATAGAGATGTCCGATAATGGCTTTTCTGCCGATATCCAATATTGTCAAACTCTTAATTACCGATTGCGATATCAACCGATACCGATATATACAGTCGTGGAATTAACAATTTATTATACCTAATTTTGTTGTGATGCCCCGCTGGATGCATTAAACAATGTAACAAGGTTTTCCAAAATAAATCAACTCAAGTTATGGGAAAAAATGCCGACATGGCACTGCTATATTTATTATTGAAGTCACAAAGTGCATGATTTTTTTTTAACATGCCTCAAAACAGCAGCTTGGAATTTGGGACATGCTCTCCTTGAGAGAGCATGAGGAGGTTGAGGTGGGTGGGGTTGAGGGGGTGTATATTGTAGCATCCCGGAAGAGTTAGTGCTGCAGGGGGTTCTGGGTATTTCTTTGTGAAAGTCTTGCTGTCGTGCGGGTTCTCAGGACCACCAAGGAAGGACATTTTTGCGCAGATTAGACTTTCTTTTATTTTTTAATAATAAAAAGTCTCTACAGGTTGCTTTTCAGCCTTGCCGTGTCCTGCGTCCTCTGACGCTCCACCGCGTGCGTCTTCGTCTTCTTGTGGCTCTCTCTCGCTCTCGTTCAGCATCCGCTTCTCTTTGGCTCCTTCTGGTCTCTCCGCCTCTCTTCTCGGCGTTTACGACCGCTGCTCTTTTATGCAGTGTGAGAGGAGATTGAAATTGTGCCCAGCTAGGCGACCCACACACCTGGTAATATTTGCGGGGTTGATTCCGGCGGGCCCCCGCCTCGCTGTTTGCTGGCAGTCCGCGCCTCCTAGCCGCCATGCCTCGCTGTCGGACTTCCGGCCGCGCTTCCTCGCCGCCATCTTGGGCCGGCGTGCCCTGCCTCGCTGTCGGACTGCCGGCTATGCTTCTCCACATTGTTCTGTTGTGTTTATGTTGTGTTACAGTGCGGATGTTCTCCCGCAATGTGTTTGTCATTCTTGTTTGGTCTGGGTTCACAGTGTGGCGCATATTTGTAACAGTGTTAAAGTTGTTTATACGGCCACCCTCAGTGTGACCTGTATGGCTGTTGACCAAGTATGCCTTGCATTCACTTGTGTGTGTAAGAAGCTGTAGATATTATGTGATTGGGCCAGCACGCAAAGGCAGTGCCTTTAAGGTTTATTGGCGCGCTGTACTTCTTCTGTAAAAAGTCACACATTTTACTTATTTTAAAACCAATACCGATAATTTCTGATATTACATTATAATTTATAATAAGCTCTAACATTAACAATATTTAAACCAAAATGCCATTTTAGGGATTTTTTAACTGAAAGCTACACTTTTTACTGTACTTAGTTGTAGCGATGTCCAAAAATGGCTTTTTTGCCGCTATCCATTATTGCGATATTGTCCAACTCTTAATTACCGATTCCGATATCAACCGATACCGATATATACAGTTGTGGAATTAACACATTATTATGCCTAATTTTGTTGTGACACATTAAAAATGTAACAAAGTTTTCCAAAATAAATCAACCCAAGTTATGGAAGAAATGCCAACATGGCACTGGCATATTTATTATTGAAGTCACATAGTGCATTATTTATTTAACACGCCTCAAAACAGCAGCTTGGATATGCTCTCCCGGGGTTTTGGTGTGGGGGGTCAGTGTAGGGAGTAACGGGGGGTGTATATTGTAGCGTCCCGGAAGAGTTAGTGCTGCAAGGGGTTCTGGGTATCTTTTCTGTTGTGTTACGGTGCGGCTGTTCTCCCAAAATGTGCTTGTCATTCTTGTTTGGTGTGGGTTCTGCCATGCCTGGTAATCAGTTTTATGTTTGATCATGTTTGGTTTTGTTTTTTGGACTCTTGTTTCACGTTTTGCACTTCCTGGTTTTATTCTGGTTTCCATAATAACCCATTAGTTTCCACCTGGTCTCCAGGTCACGACCCTGCCCTCAGTCCCACACCTGTTTCTAATCATTATAGCTGCTATTTATACCATTCTGTTTCTGTCCTCGTCCCGGGAACTTTGCTATTTGCTTTGTGCTGCACATACCCTACCATGCTGTTGCTACCTTCGTGCCCTCGAACACCTCGCTATCCATGCCCCTTGTTTCGATCCAAGTAAGTTTTGAATTTATGCCTCAGTGCTAGTATTGTTTTGTTTATGCCACAGCTAGTGTCTTTTGTTTCGTTTGTATATTGTCATGCCATCGTGCTGTTTAAGTTTATGGTTCATTGTTATTCATGCCATCGAGCAAGTGTTTTTGTTTCCCCTGTTTTGTATATGGTATATAAATAAAAAGATATACTCACACTCACGCCTCGCCCGTGCTAATCATCCTCTGCGTCAAAGAAGCAAAATAAGTCCAAGTCACAGTCCTGACAGGTTCACAGTGTGGCGCATATTTGTAACAGTGTTAAAGTTGTTTATACGGCCACCCTCAGTGTGACCTGTATGGCTGTTGGCCAACTTTGCTATTTGCTTTCTGCTGCAAATACCCTACTTTGCTGTTGCTACCTTCATGCCCTCGAACACCTCGCTATCCATGCCCCTTGTTTCGATCCAAGTAAGTTTTGTATTTATGACTTCGTGCTAGTATTGTTTTGTTTATGCCACAGCTAGTGTCTTTTGTTTCGTTTGTATATAGTCATGCCATCGTGCTGTTTAAGTTTATAGTTCATTGTTATTCATGCCATCGAGCAAGTGTTTTTGTTTCCCCTGTTTTGTATACGGTATATGAATAAAAAGATATACTCACATTCACGCCTCGCCCGTGCTAATCATCCTCTGCGTCGAGGAAGCAAAATAAATCCAAGTCACAGTCCTGACAGGTTCACAGTGTGGCACAAATTTGTAACAATGTTAAAGTTGTTTATACGGCCACCCTCAGTGTGACCTGTATGGCTGTTGACCAACTTTGCTATTTGCTTTCTGCTGCACATACCCTACCATGCTGTTGCTACCTTCATGCCCTCGAACACCTCGCTATCCATGCCCCTTGTTTCGATCCAAATAAGTTTAAAATGTATGCCTCAGTGTTAGTATTGTTTTGTTTATGCCACAGCTAGTGTCTTTTGTTTCGTTTGTATATAGTCATGCCATCGTGCTGTTTAAGTTTATAGTTCATTGTTATTCATGCCATCGAGCAAGTGTTTTTGTTTTCCCTGTTTTGTATATCCATCCTTTTTCTACCGCTTATTCCCTTTTGAGGTCGCGGGGGGCGCTGGCGCCTATCACAGCTAGAATCGGGCAGAAGGCGGGGTACACCCTGGACAAGTCGCCACCTAATCGCAGGGCCAACACAGATAGACAGACAACATTCACACTCACATTCACGCACTAGGGCCAATTTAGTGTTGCCAATCAACCTATCCTCAGGTGCATGTCTTTGGAAGTGGGAGGAAGCCGGAGTACCCGGAGGGAACCCACGCATTCACGGGGAGAACATGCAACCTCCACACAGAAAGATCCCGAACCTGGATTTGAACCCAGGATTGCAGGAACTTCGTATTGTGAGGCAGACGCACTAACCCTTCTGCCACCGTTTTGTATATAGTATATAAATAAAAATATATACGCCTCGCCCGTGCTAATCATCCTCTGCGTCAAAGAAGCAAAATAAATCCAAGTCACAGTCCTGACAGGTTCACAGTGTGGCGCATATTTGTAACAATGTTAAAGTTGTTTGTACGGCCACCCTCAGTGTGACCTGTATGGCTGTTGACCAAGTATGCCTTGCATTTACTTGTGTGTGTAAGAAGCCTTTGATATTATGTGATTGGGCCGGCACTTTGAGGTTTATTGGCGCTCTGTACTTCTCCCTAATTCCGTGTACAAGTCATACATTTTATTTTTTTTAAAACCGATACTGATCATTTTGAAACCGATGCCGATAATTTCCGATATTACATTTTAAAGCACTTATCGACGTCGGTACTTATTACGATTAATAATGAGCTCTAACATTAGCAATATCTAAGCCAAAATGCCATTTAGGGATTTTTGGACGGTGGCAGAGGGGTTAGTGCGTCTGCCTCACAATACGAAGTTCCTGCAGTCCTGGGTTCAAATCCAGGCTCGGGATCTTTCGGGTACTCCGGCTTCCTCCCACTTCCAAAGACATGCACCTGGGGATAGGTTGATTGGCAACACTAAATTGGCCCTAGTGTGTGAATGTGAGTGTGAATGTTGTCTGTCTATCTGTGTTGGCCCTGCGATGAGATGGCGACTTGTCCAGGGTGTACAGTGCCTTCCGCCCGATTGTAGCTGAGATAGGCGCCAGCGCCCCCCGCGACCCCGAAAGGGAATAAGCGGTAGCAAATGGATGGATGGATGGATGGACTGAAAGCTACACTTTGTAGTGTACTTAGTTATAAAATATATTTAATCCCTCAACCTTTGACAGCATGCTTTTGTCAACCTAAAAATGCGAGAAAAAAAAACCTCACTACCCCGCCAATTCAAACAGGGCCTGGAGGTGATGAAGAGAAAACATGTTTAATGCATGCTTGTGTTCCAGGATTTTTAGAAAGTTGACAGCTATGTGTGTAGGGCAAATGTCAAATGCCCCCAATGGCTCCAGCACGCTCAAGTACAACAGCTGGAAGCGGAATAATTTAAGTTCCCGGTGCAGCAGAGACGACGAGGCCCCCCGCGATGAATACTCTCAGTCTGGGTGGTTTGCTAATGGGTCCCAAGTCATTCTGAAGTCAAATCCAACATCAACCCACTACACAGGGACTGAAAGCACCGTTGTCATGGGAGCAGTATGCTAATCAAAATATGGAAAAAAGATTAAGCAAAATAAATGTAACTTTGGAGTTTTGGATTCGCCCCCCCGCGGATGTAGAGACAGAAAAGGTTAAGTAGTAATGGTTTGCTTACGGGTCCATAAGCCGAGTCCTTACAAGACTCCGACCTTCTCAGAAGTCAACTACAGACGACGGTGCCTGGCTGGACCAAACGTTAGAAAAAGGCTGGAGGCGAGACCAAAAAGGGCAGCAGTAGCTTAGCAACAATACCAGCTGGAAAAAACGGAAGATAATAGAGCGAGCACAAAGAACTGTGATGAAAGAAACTTTCGGAAGGACACGGAGAGAAGAAAGTGCTGCGAGGATCCTGATGAGAGTGCGGAAACATGACCACATCGCACCGACTCTCAAATCCCTTCACTGGCTTCCTGTTCCACTCGGGATTGAATTCAAAATCTCCCTACTAACTCACCAGTGCCTCCATGGAAATGCCCCTCTCTACCTCAAAGAACTGCTCACCCCACATGACTCCAAACAGGCTAAGCTCCTCCAACCTCCCCGGACAAAGCTACGAACAATGGGAGACCGGGCTTTCTGCTCCGCTGCTCTCAGTCTGTGGAACGCTCTCCCTGACCACCTGAGGGCACCACAGACTGTGAATGTTTTTAAAAAAGGCTTAAAAACCCATCTTTAAAAAAAAAAAATTCATAGACATGCATGCTGGTTCTAGCTATTGGGCTGTTTCTAGTCTTATATTTTATTTATTTTTATTATTTTTATTACAATATTTTTACACTGTGGCACTTTGAGGTTGTTTGCTCAACGTAAAGTGCTTTTTTACAAATAAAATCTATTTTTATTATTATTATTATTAAATAACTCACAGTGGTTGTTAAAGTTTTTTACATCAAGTACCGCCTCAGAAAAAACTCGGCCCTCCAAGTACGACCATAATGATCAACATTGAAATGCAGTAGCGTAGTTGGCCTAGGTATTCATTAGAAAAAAGGGAGAGCTTTTTATTTAAGAAGAATGTTTGATATTTCCGCCATTTTAATTCTAGCACTTTTTCAAACGTTTGAATACAGGAAAATAAAGCACCGTACTTTAAGCAACTGATTTTTTTGGGGGGCGGACCACTAGATCAGGGGTTTGGCAACCCAAAAATGTTGAAAGAGCCATGTGGGACCAACAATACCAAAACAAAATCTGTCTGGAGCCACAAAAAATGAAATGCCTTATGTAAGGCAATACAAAATGAACGTGTCTATATCAGCTATATTAGCCTCCTATCTAAATGAGTATGTATCGCAGGCTAAGGGCATTTTTCCAATTATAGAAATGTTGAAAATTGATATACACATTTTTACAACATTGGAAAACATTAGTAAAAGGGAGGCTTTCCTGAGGGTGAGATAACTCCTGGAAATTACTGCCTCAGAATGGCCAAAGGTATAGATGTGTGTGTCCACGTTAGGGGTTTGGCAACCCAAAATGTTGAAAGAGCCATATGGGACCAAAAAAAACATTTTAAAATCTATCTTGAGCCACAAAAAATTTAAAACCATATATAAGTGTTATAATGAAGGTATAACACATGATGTAAGGTCTAATAGCCTACTATCAAAATGACTGTGTTTCGCAGGCTAACCCAAATATTTGTTGACAGAAATGTTGAAGTATAATATTTATTCTACACATTTTTACAATATTGGAAAACATTAGTAAAAGGTAGGCTTTCCTGAGGGTGAGATAACTCCTGGAAATTACTGCCTCAGAATGGCCAAAGGTATAGATGTGTGTTTCCACGTTAGGGGTTTGGCAACCCAAAACGTTGAAAGAGCCATATGGGACCAACAAAAAATTTAAAAAATCTGTCTTGAGCCACAAAAAATTAAAAGCTGTATATAAGTGTTATAATGAAGGTATAACACATGATGTAAGGTCTAATAGCCTACTATCAAAATGACTGTGTTTCGCAGGCTAACGCAAATCTATGTTGACAGAAATGTTGAAATATAATATTTATTCTACACATTTTTACAACATTGGAAAACATTAGTAAAAGGTAGGCTTTCCAGAGGGTGAGATAACTCCTGGAAATTACTGCCTCAGAATGGCCAAAGGTATAGATGTGTGTGTCAACGTTAGGGGTTTGGCAACCCAAAACGTTGAAAGAGCCATATGGGACCAACAAAAAATTTAAAAAATCTGTCTGGAGTCACAAAAAATTAAAAGCTGTATATAAGTGTTAAAATGAAGGCAACAAATGATTTAAGCTCTAATAGCCTACTATCAAAATGACTATATTTTGCAGGCTGATGCAAATCTATGTTGACAGAAATGTTAAAATGTAAACCGATAATTTCCGATATAACATTTTGAAGCATTTATCAGCCGATAATATCGTCAGTCCGATATAATCGGACATCCTTAGTCTTTACGAGTATTTTATTGTTAAAAACACAACTGATAAATGGTAATCATCATGTAATATTCTGAGGTGACAAGACCTGAATAAGCAAATTTCTGCCAATTTGATTGATTGATTGATACTTTTAGTAGTAGACTGCACAGTTCAGTACATATTCCGTACAATTGACCACTAAATGGTAAGACCCGAATAAGTTTTTCAATTTGTTTAAGTCGGGGTCCACGTTAATCAATTCATGGTACAAATATATACTATCAACATAATACAGTCATCACACAAGTTAATCATCATAGTACATTGAATTATTTACATTATTCACAATCCGGGGGGTGGGATGAGGAGCTTTGGTTGATATCAGTACTTCAGTCATCAACAATTGCATCAACAGAGAAATGTGGACATTGAAACAGTGTAGGTCTTACAGTAGGATATGTACAGCCAGCAGAGAACATAGTGAGTTCAGATAGCATAAGAACAAGTATATACATTAGAAGTACATTTGAGTTGTTTATAATCCGGGGAGATGGGATGTGAATGGAGGAGGGTATTAGTAAAGGGTTAAAGTTGCCTGGAGGTGTTGTTTTAGAGCGGTTTTGAAGGAATATAGAGATGCACTTACTTTTATACATGTTGGGAGTGCATTCCACATTGATGTGGCATAGAAAGAGAATGAGTTAAGACCTTTGTTAGATCGAAATCTGGGTTTAACGTGATTTGTGGAGCTCCCCCTGGTGTTGTGGTTATGGCGGTCATTTACGTTAAGGAAGTAGTTTGACATGTACTTCGGTATCAAGGAGGTGTAGCGGATTTTATAGACTAGGCTCAGTGCAAGTTGTTTTACTCTGTCCTCCACCCTGAGCCAGTCCACTCTGGAGAAGTGGGTTGGATTGAGGTGTGATCTGGGGTGGAGGTCTAAAAGTAACCGGACTAGCTTATTCTGGGATGTTTGAAGTCTAGATTTGCCAAGTCAGTCCAGTTTGAGGTTTTTTTAGCTTTACTCATCAGACTTCAAGTTTCCTGTCAGTTGTACAAATCTGCCCCCAAGTGGAATTGATTGCTCTTTGACACCAATTTGCGACCCCTTTACCTTTTCAGATTGGAATCGATTACTGATACTGATTCCTTAAGCTCAGTTGGGCTAGAAAACGGGATTTGTCGCAATCACAAAATACTTCATTGAAACGAGGAGGAAGTGCAATGACTGACTGACGGTTCTTCTACTTTCATGTCCAACACTGCACCGCGCGTCCATGAATTATGCAGGCTCAGCAAGACATGGTGTACTAATGAGAGTAGAGATGAATGACTTTGGGAAAAAGCGAAGAAAGTCTTCCAGATTTTTGGGGAAGGGTTTTCGCACACTGCCAGGTTTTGTTTTTTTTGGCCTGGATTCATTTAATGATGATTGGTGATTAGACATCTTAGACCAGGGGTAGGGAACCTATGACTCTAGAGCCAGATGTGGCTCTTTTGATGACTGCATCTGGCTCCCAGATAAATCTTAGCTGACATTGCTTAACGCGATAATTATGAATAATTTCGCTGGTAATCACAGTGCTAAAAATAACCTGCAAAATATAAAACATTCTCATGCATTTAAATCCATCCATCCGTTTTCTACCGCACCTGTTCAATAAGTCGCATTAATACAGGGGTTGGGAACCTTTTTGGCTGAGAGAGCCATGAAAGCCAAATATTTCAAAATGTATTTTCCGTGAGAGCCATATCATATTTTTTAACACTGAATACAACTAAATGTTTGCATTTTTAAGTAAGACCAACATTTTTAGAGTATAATACGTTTTTTATTCTTTTTAATAACATTGTTATTCTGAAGCTAACTCTTTAAAATCCTGTTTTTTTTCCCACTCCCTCGTCTGGTTTCCTTGGTTACTCATTTTGTCCACCTGTCTCTGGTGGACAAAATGCCCGCTCACCTGCTTCCCGAGCACTAATCAGAGGCAGTATTTAAGCTCGTCTTTGCCAGTCAGTCGCGCTGGCGCCAATGTGATCTTTTCTTGCTCTGTGCTGACTTGTTTCATGCCTTGCCATAGTTTCGTGCTCCATGCCATGCCAAGTAAGTTTTGTTTGATTTATGTTCATAGTCTGTTTATGCGTTAGCTTTGTTCCTTAGCTCAAGTTGTGCCTCCACTGTGAGCGATTTTTGTTTGTATCTTTTTTTAGTTTAAATCAAATCATGTTTTTACCTAAATGCCATGTCCTGAGTGGTCCGAGCCTGCAGCAATACTTCTTACCATTAATGTGACTTATTGAACAGATGCTGTAGAAAACGGATGGATGGATTTAAATGCATGAGAATGTTTTATATTTTGCAGGTTATTTTTAGCACTGTGATTACCAGCGAAATTATTCATAATTATCGCGTTAAGCAATGTCAGCTAAGATTTATCTGGGAGCCAGATGCAGTCAACAAAAGAGCCACATCTGGCTCTAGAGCCATAGGTTCCTTACCCCTGCATTAATGGTAAGAAGTATTTTATGTCACGATGGGGGGGTCACAGCTTGCTGCAAGCTCGGACCACTCAGGACATGGCATTTAGGTAAAAACATGATTTAATTTAAACTAAAAAAAGATACAAACAAAAATCGCTCACAGTGGAGGCATAACTTCAGCTAAGGAACAAAGCTAACGCATAAACAGACTATGAATATAAATCAAACAAAACTTACTTGGCATGGCATGGAGCACGAAACTATGGCAGGGCATGAAACAAGTCAGCACAGAGCAAGAAAAGATCACATTGACGCCAGGGCGACTGACTGGCAAAGACAAGCTTAAATACTGCCTCTGTTTAGTGCTCAGGAAGCAGGTGAGCAGGCCTTTTGTCCACCAGAGACAGGTGGACAAAATGAGTAACCAAGGAAACCAGACAAGGGAGTGGAAAAAAAAACAGGAACTTAAAGAGTCCAAATTACAAACAGCACATGGCCAAAAAAAAACATGATCAACAGACATGACATTTGATTTATTATTGGTTAGCTTCAGAATAAAAATGTTATTAAAAAGAATAAGAGACTTATTACACTCTAAAAATGTTGGTCGTACTTAAAAATGCACACATTTAGTTGTATTCAGTGTTAAAAAATATGATATGGCTCTCACGGAAATAGTTTTTGAAATATTTGGCTTTCATGGCTCTCTCAGCCAAAAAGGTTCCCGACCCCTGTCTTAGCGCAATGATGTGGAAATAGGTGCAGCCTCACACGGGCCAAACATTTCTATTTGGTGCAGGGTTGAAGGTTTGAATACTGGTGAAAAATAATAAAAAACGGATATACAAACCCCATTTCCTTATGAGTTGGGAAATTGTGTTAGATGTAAATATAAACCGAATACAATGATTTGCAAATCCTTTTCAACCCATATTTAGTTGAATGCACTACAAAGACAAGATATTTGATGTTTGAGCTCATAAACTTTATTTTTGTTTTTGCAAATAATAATTAACTTAGAATTTCATGGCTGTGTCACGCCAAATTTCTTCCCCCCTACAAAAACTTTCCCCCCCGGAAGAAATTTGGCGGGACAGCCGTAATGCTTGAAGGACCCCAATGAGGGTGGAAGGACTTTAAAGCAGCCCACACAGCTGCCTGTTTTAAAAACATTATAATTGGCTGATTGTCATTGGTGAAAAATAACAGTGAGGAAAAAATATTAGCATTCCAGCATGCTAAACTTTTAAAGCTATTTTTGCTTTGCTAATTTTGCAGCTGTAACCCTGAAGTTGTTACGACTTGGAGATAATGAGAGGACCCAGATGCGGAGAGGAAGTTTCCAAAAATGACAGCTTTTATTTTGAAATAACTTTTTAACCTCCGGTGAAAAAGTATCTCACAAAAAAATATATGCAACGTACAGAAAATAAATCCGAGGATAAACACTTAACTCAAAAATCACTCCAAAAATAAGGCGGAATACTACTTTAAGAAAAAAACTAACAAAAATAGAATATCAAGAAGAATGAACAAAAAGCGCTCCAACAGGAGGAAAAACAAACTGTAATTATATATACAAATATAATATTTATGAATAAACTAAACAAAAATAAATCACTCAATCAATGAGGAAAAAAAATTTGGAATAACAAAAACTCACCAATTAGGTCGACGAAGGAAAACTAAGGACGCTCGAAGGAGGAAAAAGTAAACTCAGAATTTCAGCAAAAAAAATAACTGCTATGACCAATAATTAAGGAGAACAAGAAAAAACAGGAGCAAAGCAAGGAGGGAATCAAGGACATGGACTTGGACATGGAACTTGGACATGGAACATGGACATGGACAAGGACTTGGACATGCACATGGACTTGAACATGGACAAGGACATGGACTTGGACATGGGCATGGACATGGACTTGGACTTGGACATGGACATGGACTTGGACTTGGACATGGACATGGACATGGACAAGGACTTGGACTTGGACATGGAAATGGACATGGACTTGGACATGGAACATGAACATGAACATGGACAAGGACATGGACAAGGACATGGACATGGACATGGACAAGGACAAGGACAAGGACATGGACATGGACATGGACATGGACAAGGACATGGACAAGGACATGGACATGGACTTGGACATGGACATGGACAAGGACATGGACAAGGACATGGACATGGACAAGGACAAGGACTTGGACTTGGACTTGGACATGGACGCTAGAAGGCACAATAGACGAGACGATCTGGCGAAGGACAAACGGAGAAGTGAGCTTCAATAGGACGTGGGAGTGATGGGGAACAGGTGGAAACAATCTGGAACTAAGCCTGGTGACACAAGAGGAAGGACCCGTGATCTGAAACAAGAGGGTAGCTTTTCAAAATAAAACACATAGATCACAAGACAGAAAAAAAAACAAGACTTTATATGACATAAGTGTCATATAACTTGGTTTTGTCACGCCCTCATTGGGGTCCTTCAGGCACTACTGTTTTCAGTTATAGAGGTATTGGATTGGTGTTACTAAATTCTGACATGTTTAGTAACTTTACCAGTGGCAGTAGCTACAAGAATATGGCTGTGCGTAACTGGCAACCGGGGTGTGACACACTCAAGGACTTTCTAATTGGTCAAATGGTGGAGTAATAACAAGATTTCGGGGCTGTAAATCTAATTTAGAAATGAGCATATACTGGCTGAACTACTGTTATCAGTTATAGAGGTATTGGATTGGATTTACTAAGGTCTGACATGTTTAGTAACTTTACCAGTGGCAGTAGCTAGACAAAGACTGGCAACTGGCCATCTGGATGTGACACACTCACAGACTTTCTAATTGGTCAAACAGCGAAGTAAAAACAACATTTTGGGGCTGTAAATCTAACTTTAAAATGAGAATATCCTGGCTGAACTACTGTTATCAGTTGTAGAGGTATTGGATTGGATTTACTAGGGTCTGACATGTTTAGTAACTTTACCAGTGGCAGTAGCTACAAGAATATGGCTGTGCGTAACTGGCAACCCGGGTGTGACACACTCAAGGACTTTCTAATTGGCCAAATGGTGGAGTAATAACAAGATTTTGGGGCTCTAAATCTAATTTAGAAATGAGCATATACTGGCTGAACTACTGTTATCAGTTATAGAGGTATTGGATTGGATTTACTAAAGTCTGACATGTTTAGTAACTTTACCAGTGGCAGTAGCTAGACAAAGACTGGCAACCGGCCATCTGGATGTGACACACTCACAGACTTTCTAATTGGTCAAACAGCGAAGTAAAAACAAGATTTTGGGGCTGTAAATCTAATTTTAAAATGAGAATATCCTGGCTGAACTACTGTTATCAGTTGTAGAGGTATTGGATTGGATTTACTAGGGTCTGACATGTTTAGTAACTTTACCAGTGGCAGTAGCTACAAGAATATGGCTGTGCGTAACTGGCAACCCGGGTGTGACACACTCAAGGACTTTCTAATTGGTCAAGTGGTGGAGTAATAACAAGATTTTGTGGCTGTAAGTCTAATTTTTAAATGAGCATATACTGGCTGAACTACTGTTATCAGTTATAGAGGTATTGGGTTGGATTTACTAAGGTCTGACATGTTTAGTAACTTTACGAGTGGCAGTAGCTAGACAAAGATGGCTGTGCGTAACTGGCAACCTGGATGTGACACACTCAAGGACTTTCTAATTGGTCATATGGTGGAGTAATAACAAGATTTTGTGGCTGTAAGTCTAATTTTTAAATGAGCATATACTGGCTGAACTACTGTCATCAGTTATAGAGGTATTGGATTGGATTTACTATGGTCTGACATGTTTAGTAACTTCACCAGTGGCAGTAGCTAGACGAATATGACTGTGTGTAACTGGCAACCTGGATGTGAGACACTCATGGACTTTCTAATTGATCATATGGCGTGGCAAAGTTAGGAGAATGGCCGTGCCAGCAATCTGAGGGTCACTGGTTCAATCCCCACCTTTTACCATCCTAGTCACGTCCGTTATGTCCTTGGGCAAGACACTTCACCCTTGCTCCTGATGGGTCCTGGTTAGCGCCACGCATGGCAACTCCCGCCATCAGTGTGTGAATGGGTGGATGTGGAAATACTGTCAAAGCGCTTTGGACTCCTTAAAAAGGTGTAGAAAAGCGCTATACAAGTACAACCATTTACCATTTTTTACTTTAATAACAAATATTTGGGGGCTGTAAATCTTATTTTGAAATGAGCATATCCTGGCTGAACTACTGTTATCAGTTATAGAGGTATTGGATTGGATTTACTAAGGTCTGACATGTTTAGTAACTTTACCAGTGGCAGTAGCTAGACAAAGACTGGCAACTGGCCATCTGGTTGTGACACACTCACAGACTTTCTAATTGGTCAAACAGCGAAGTAAAAACAAGATTTTGGGGCTGTAAATCTAATTTTAAAATGAGAATATCCTGGCTGAACTACTGTTATCAGTTGTAGAGGTATTGGATTGGATTTACTAAGGTCTGACATGTTTAGTAACTTTACTAGTGGCAGTAGCTAGACAAAGATGGCTGTGTGTAACTGGCAACCTGGATGTGACACACTCAAGGACTTTCTAATTGGTCAAGTGGTGGAGTAATAACAAGATTTTGGGGTTGTAAGTCTAATTTTTAAATGAGCATATACTGGCTGAACTACTGTTATCAGTTATAGAGGTATTAGATTGGATTTACTAAGGTCTGACATGTTTAGTAACTTCACCAGTGGCAGTAGCTAGACGAAGATGGCTGTGTGTAACTGGCAACCTGGATGCGACACACTCAAGGACTTTCTAATTGGTCAAATGGTGGAGTAATAACAAGATTTTGGGGCTGTAAGTGTAATTTTTAAATGAGCATATACTGGCTGAACTACTGTTATCAGTTATAGAGGTATTGGATTGGATTTACTAAGGTCTGACATGTTTAGTAACTTTACCAGTGGCAGTAGCTAGACAAAGACTGGCAACTGGCCATCTGGATGTGACACACTCACAGACTTTCTAATTGGTCGAACAGTGGAGTAATAACAATATTTTGGGACTGTTAATCTAATTTTGAAATGAGAATATCCTGGCTGAACTACTGTTATCAGTTATAGAGGTATTGGATTGGATTTACTAAGGTCTGACATGTTTAGTAACTTCACCAGAGGCAGCAGCTAGACGAAGATGGCTGTGTGTAACTGGCAACCTGGATGTGACACACTCACAGACTTTCTAATTGATCAAGCGGTGGATTAATAACAACATTTCGGGGCTGTAAATCTAATTCTGAAATGAGCATGTACTGGCTGAACTACTTATTTCATTCATAGAGGTTTTGAATTGGATTTACTAAGGTCTGACATGTTTAGTAACTTTACCAGTGGCAGTAGCTAGACAAAGACTGGCAACTGGCTATCTGGATGTGACACACTCACAGTTTTTCTAATTGGTCAAACAGTGGAGTAATAAGATTTTAGGCTGTAAATCTAATTTTCAAATGAGCATATCCTTTCTGTACTACTGTTATCAGTTATAGAGGTATTGGATTGGATTTACTAAGGTCTGACATGTTTAGTAACTTCACCAGTGGCAGTAGCTAGACGAAGATGGCTGTGTGTAACTGGCAACCTGGATGCGACACACTCAAGGACTTTCTAATTGGTCAAATGGTGGAGTAATAACAAGATTTTGGGGCTGTAAGTCTAATTTTTAAATGAGCATATACTGGCTGAACTACTGTTATCAGTTATAGAGGTATTGGATTGGATTTACTAAGGTCTGACATGTTTAGTAATTTCAGCAGGGGCAGTAGCTAGCCGAAGATGGCTGTGCGTAACTGGCAACCTGGATGCGACACACTCACAGACTTTCTAATTGGTCACACGGCGTGGCAAAGTTGGGAGAGTGGCCGTGCCAGCAATCTGAGGGTTACTGGTTCAATCCCCACCTTTTACCATCCTAGTCACGTCCGTTGTGTCCTTGGGCAAGACACTTCACCCTTGCTCCTGATGGGTCCTGGTTAGCGCATCGCATGGCAGCTCCCGCCATCAGTCTGTGAATGCGTGAATGTGGAAATACTGTCAAAGCGCTTTGGGCTCCTTAAAAAGGGGTAGAAAAGCGCTATACAAGTACAACCATTTACCATTTTTTACTTTAATAAATATTTCCGGGCAGTAAATCTTATTTTGAAATGAGCATATCCTGGCTGAACTACTGTTATCAGTTATAGAGGTATTGGAAAAGAACATGATTTATTAAAGCCTTTTGACATATCAGGGCCATTAAATGATGACTTGACATGAAATTGTTACATATGGCTCCTTTAATTAATATTTCTTCAAACCATTTTCTCGAGTACAATAGTACTCTGTCTACCTCTGAATGGCGTTTAAATAGGAATATAAATAGAATGTAATTTTAGTAAGTGCAGTGTTTTCAATAGCTACAGTTTATGGAGTTCAATGGATAAATTTATAGTGCTTCTCATGAATCATGTTTCTCTAATTGTGCTAAACGGAGTAGGGTCATGTCCAACAAGACTTCCGAGGACACTCCGAGGAGACTAAAGCACAAGTTTTGCAGCCTCGTTGAATTACTTTTCCAGATGAGTCACAGGAGATGCTATTGCACTGATGAAGGAGCTCTGTGCGTATGCACCGCTCCGTCTGAGGGGTTGTTTGTGCCGGAAACTTGGTTACCACTCATTCCTTTTGGAGTGAGATGAAATCACTGAGCTTTTATGTTTACTTAAGCAAATGCGTCTGCATATAATTCACATAATTAAAACCTTGGTTTTTTTTCGGAACAAACACATCAGAATTAAGGTGGCCAATACTGGGAATTTTGGTATTGATCCGATACCACATTAATTCAGCTGTAGTATCGCTCGTACTAACACTTTTGACTAAAAATATTACGGTCATTGAATAATTTTGTGACTTATCTATTTCCAATATGAAATTAGTCAAATTACGCCATCGTCTTGCGGGTTCCATGGACAACCAAGGAAGGACATGACTTCGAGCAGGTTTGACTTCCTTTATTTTCCCACACAAGCTTGTCTGCGGTCGGTTCGCTCCTCCGCTGCGTCTCCCGTCTCCCTCTGCTGCTCGCTCCGCCATCTGCTTTTCAGCAGCACGTACTTCGTCCGCCTGTTCTTGCTCCGTCCCCGCACCCTCACCAGCCCAGTACTCTTCTCCTCCTTCTCCCCTTTTACACAGCGAGAGGAGATACGTTAATCGTGTACAGGTGCGCGATCCACACACCTGATCTTGTTTGTGGCGTCGCTCCCTGCATGCCCCGCCTTGCTGCTCGCTCGCCATCCCCGCCTTCTTGCCGCCATCTTGGGCCGGGCTCCAGCGTGCCCTGCCTCTCTGTCGGACAATCGGCTCCGCCTCCCCACAGCTGCTATTTGAGCTATTTTTAGAACAGGCCAGCGAGCGACTCATCTGGTCCTTACGGGCTACCTGGTGCCCGCGGGCACCTCGTTGGTGCACCCCTGGTTTACATATATAACTTTCTCCAACTTTCTAAGACGTGTTTCATGCCAATTCTTTTTCTGTATCATTTTGTCCACCAAACTTTTAACGTTGTGCCCGAATGCACAAAGGTGAGTTTTGTTGATGTTATTGACCCGTGTGGAGTGCTAATCAGACATATTTGGTCTCTGCAAGTTAATCGATGCTAACATGCTATTTAGGCTAGCTATATGAACATATTGCATCATTATGCCTCATTTGTAGCTATATTTGAGCTCATTTAGTTTTCTTTAATTACTTTTAATTCAATTTATATCTCATGACACACTATCTGTATGTAATATGGCTTTTATTTTTTTGCGGCTCCAGACAGATTTGTTTTTGTATTTTTGGACCTATAGGGCTCTTTCAACATTTTAGATTGCCGACCGCTGATATAAGTCATTTTAAATTACACTTTAGCAGTTTACTTCATCATTTGAATAAATAACGTTGGCGAAGTGAATTGAGAATTATATTTATGTAGCGCTTTTTACATAGTGAAACCCAATATCAAAGTTACATTTAAACCAGTGTGGGTGGCACTGGAAGCAGGTGGGTAAAGTGTCTTGCCCAAGGACACAACGGCAGTGACTAGGATGGCGGAAGCGGGGATCGAACCTGGAACCCTCAAGTTGCTGAAACGGCCGCTCTACCAACCGAGCTATACCGTTGTGGTCTATTGTGAGTGTTTGGTTTTGTACTAAGAGTAATGTTGCACTTTTGTTTACACAATCCTTGCACTTTAGCACTTTTCTATCTGCCTTATGCCCTTTAATTACAAACCCCGTTTCCATACGAGTTGGGAAATTGTCTTAAAATACAAGAATGGGAAATAATTCCACTTTCAAAGCTTCAATAATTATTTTCCTCAGTTCCCAAACATTTATTGGGTGTTGTTAAAAGAAAAGGTGATGTAACCTGAGTGGTGAACATGCCCTTTCCCAACTACTTTGGCACGTATTGCAACCATGAAAATCCAAGTTAATTATTATTTGAAAAAAACAAATAAAAGCTTATGAGTTTGAACATCAAATATCTTGTCTTTGTAGTGCATTCAACTGAATATGGGTTAAAAAGGATTTGCAAATCATTGTATTCCGTTTATATTTACATCTAACACAGTTTCCCAACTCATATGGAAACGGGGTTTGTACAAAGATCACTTTATTCTCACTCTTACTGTTACAAATGAGTCCGTATTTTAGTGTTCTGTTTATGATGTCTGAAGCTGGTGGTGTTTGATTTTTATGTACCGGTTTGTGTGTTTGTTTTTAATGGGCTTTGTTGTACGTACCATCAACCTGCCGGGACTGCAGATGGAAATTAGCCTCTGGCCACAAGCTGGTACATCTGCATTTTTATGCCCATTAATGTGCACAGTGCCATGAAACAAACACATATAAAAATGCAACGATAATTGACACTTGTTTATTGACAAATGTTGTGTTTTATTGTTCAATTAAGGACACTTATTACGGATGTCTCGCTTGTGTGTTATTGTGTGTCCAAATAGCCTAAAGCAGGGGTCCCCAGCGTCCAAAATCCGGCCCGTGGGAAGTCCCAAGTTAAAATATTTGAATTTGAATTTTAGTTTTGTATTTTTAATTTGATTAAATCGGTCATTTCTAATCCATTTTATACTGTTTGTTACTCTCGGTGTCGCCTAGCCACCCAGGCAAATCATATTGTTTAAAAATGGATTTTCCTGTGACATCTTTGCGCTCAGAATAATATATTTATTTATATATATATATATATATATATATATCCATCCATCCATTTTTCTACGGCTTATTCCCTTTCGGGGTCGCTAGCGCCTATCTCAGCTACAATCGGGCGGAAGGCAGGGTACACCCTGGACAAGTCGCCACCTCATCGCAGGGCCAACACAGATAGCCGGACAACATTCACACTCACATTCACACACTAGGGCCAATTTTAGTGTTGCCAATCAACCTATCCCCAGGTGCATGTCTTTGGAAGTGGGAGGAAGCCGGAGTACATATATATATATATATATATATATATATATATATATATATATATATATATATATATATATATATGTATATAAACAAGGTTACTGTGGTTTAGCCGCTATATATTACTCAATACCGGGGTAGAACTGAATATACAGAGGCTATTTCATCCCTACAAGCCTGTTTTGCAGGTTTCCCTGCTCTTCAGGGGATTTTATTATACATGAATTTTGTTAAAATAAAGCCCATAATGCAATTTTTTGTGGTGCCCTTTATTTTGAAAAGTACTGAAAAGTATAAAAATAATTATTTCCCTCCGTTCCAAGCAGATATTTGTCACAAAGTCAGTGAGAGGGAGGGGCCAATGTGCCAAAGTTAGCAGCAGAGAGATAGAAAGAGAGAGAGAGAGAAGACCCACTTAAGTATTGATACTAATGATGTTTAGATCAACATACGCCTGATATGAATCACAACACTGAGCATGTGTGATGAATATGTTAAAAGATATGCAGTACATGCATAAATAACTCCATCTAAACCAGTGGTGTCAAACTCATTTTAGATCAGGGGCCACATGGAGAAAAAAATCAACTCCCAAGTGGGCCGGACAGGTAAAATCACATCAGGCTGACAGCCTGGCAACTACAGGCTTTAGAGGCCTACTGAAACCCATTACTACCCACCACGCCGTCTGATAGTTTATATATCAATGATGAAATATTAACATTGCAACACATGCCAATACGGCATTTTTAGTTTACTAAATTAGAATTTTAAATTGTAATTTTGTAAAATTGTAGGTTACTGTGGTTTATCCGTTATATACTGCTCAATACCGGGGTAGAAATGAATATACGTTAGGTCAGGAAAAAACACAGATGCTATTTCATCCCTACAAGCCTGTTTTGCAGATTTCCCTGCTCTTCAGGGGATTGTATTATATATTTTATTAAAAAATCCCCTGTTTCGCAGGGTTCCTTGCACTTCAGGGGATTTTATTATACATGAATTTAGTTAAAATAAAGCCCATAATGCAATTTTTTGTGGTCCCCTTTGTTTATATATATAGCCCTAAATCACAAATGTCTCAAAGGGCTGCACAAACCACTACGACATCCTCGGAAGAACCCACATAAGAGCAAGGAAAACTCACAACCAGTGGGATTCCAGTGACAATGATGACTATGAGAACCTTGGAGAGGACCTCATATGTGGGCAAACCCCCCACAGGGGACCGAAAGCAATGGATGTCGAGTACTGAAAAGTTTAAAAATAATTTTGGTACCCGAATTGGTACCAAAATGTTGGTTTCGAGACAAAAAGGCAGTAACTTTCCTAATATATTTCCAACCACTATTTGAGATTCTACCTTTAAATGTCACCCTTTCAGGGTCGCGGGGGGGGTGCTGGAGACTATGTTATTATAAAATCCCCTGAAGAGCAGGGAAACCTGCGAAACAGGCTTGTAGGGATGAAATAGCCTCTGTGTTATTTCCTGACCTGATATATACTTTACAACCCGGCCCCCGGCTAAATTTTTTTAACCCAATTTCGGCCCCCGAGTCCAAAAGTTTGGGGACCCTGGCCTAAAGTCTACCATGTTTACCTTTTGTAAACGGCTTGACTAAAAACCAAGAAAATACTAAATGTACTGTTGAACAACTAAAGCTCTACATAAAACAAGAATGAGAAAGAATTCCACTTTCAAAGTTTCAACAATTAGTTTCCTCAGTTCCCAAACGTTTATTGAGTGTTGTTAAAAGAAAAGGTGATCTAACACAGTGGTGAACAGGCCTTTTCCCAACTACTTTGGCACATGTTGCAGCCATGAAATACTTAGTTAATTATTATTTGCAAAAAAAAGTAATAAACTTTATGAGTTTGAACATCGAATATCTTGTCTTTGTAGTGCTTTCAACTGAATATGAGTTGTAAATGATTTGCAAATCATTGTAGTCCGTTTATATTTACATCCAACCACATTTCCCCACTCACATGGAAACGGGGTCTGTATGTAAATATTACATATGTTATATTTTTATATTGCTACAATGGGTACTTGTGAGGGATATCATGTCTCGATTTCTTTTGTCTTGTGAATTGCATGTTTTATTTGGAAAAGTAAGTCTTCTTGATTCAGATCACTTGCCCTTCCTCTTGTGTCATCAGTCTGACGTCATCCCTGACCCCTGGTTGTTTCCACTGTTTCACATTCCCCTCATGTGTCATATAAGCCCACGCCTCCCCCCTTGTTCTGTGCCAGATTGTCTCAAGTTTTCGTGCCTGTCTCGCTTCCATGTCTATGTCCATGCCTTGCCTCGTCCCAAGCTTATTTTCCTGGATCCTGAATTCCCACGCTGCTATTTTGAGTTTGACTTTCCTCCTCCTCAGTAGAGTGAATTTTGTTATTTCGTTTTTTTAACCAATGTGGTGAGTTGTTATTTTTTTCCCTACAATTCTTTCTTTCCTCAAATTTTTTGAGTGATTTTTTGTTAACCATTATTAGATTAGGATTAAGTGTAGACATTTTCATAGTCATTGTTTTCTTCCTCCTGTTGGAGCGTTTTATGTTAATAAGTTTTATAGCAGATACGGCGCAAATTATAGTTTGTCTTTGTTTTTGTATTTCCCTCCTTTCAGGAGTGATTCTCGGTTATTCCCTTTTTTGTGGACAGTTTTTGTTATTTGTAGATATTGTATTACTCTGACTCTGGAGGTGAAAGACCCGTCAAAATAAAAGTATCCCGACTCTGCATCTGAGTTCATTCCATTGTCCAAGCCTGACATTACTTAATACCTGCATGATCTTTTCCATCCTTACCCTTTCCATCCTTCGAAACTGAGCTACTCTGTGGATCAATTACCCTCGTGCATCCACAAAGTTTGTCTAAGTCTATACCAGTATTAGTATAGTACTGCGATACTAATGAGTCATATTCGGTACTATACCTTCCTCTAAAAAGTGCCGGTCCACCACGATATTTTTTAGCGTCACAAAATCTTCTTTTGTTTTTTTTTTATTGGTCTTATGTTAATAAACTCTGGAAATAGGTCCCTGGACACATAAGGACTTTGAATATGACCAATGTATGACTACATGGTATCGGATCAATACCTAAATTTGTGGTGTCATCCAAAACTAATGTAAAGTATCTAACAACAGAAGAATATGTGATTATTCGATTTTAACAGAAGTGTAGATAGAAGATGTTAAAAGACAATGTAAGCAGATATTAACAGTAGATGAACAAGTAGATTAATCATCTATTTTTTACCGCTTGTCCTTAATAATTTTGACAAAATAAAAAAATGGAAAATATGTTACTGTATATGTCAGGAGACTATATAGTTTGTTTACTTACTACTAAAAGACATGTTGTCTTGTATGTGTCACAGTTATTTGGTGTCGAACCCCAAGATGCAGAGAAAGAGGCAAGCATTTGGTAAGTAAACATGATTTAATGAAATACTAAGACTAAAACAAAACCAAAAGGGTTCAAACAAAAAGCGCGCACATGGGCGGAATAACAAACTAAGGGTCTTTAGCATAGAAGCTAGCAAGAAACAAAAAAGGACCTAGCGTGGAAGCTAGCTGGTAGCAAACAGGAAAAACTGGAAATGGCTAATGCTAACAAAAACAGCTTACCACTACGACGACCAGGACAAAATGTAGCACGACAGGTAGTAGCTGAAACAAAACGACACGACAAGAGCGACATGTGACAACGACAACACAAATGACAATACAATGATCCAGCAAGTGACACCAGACAAAGCAGGTACAAATAGGAGCGGGCTGATTGGCAACTGGTGTGGCCAGGTGCCAATCAGTCGCAGCTGAGGAGGAACACAGCACTCAGGGAACAAGACAGGAAGCTGACAAAGTAAGAGCACTAGACAGGAACTAAGGACAGGAAATACTAAACACAGAGGAAAAACACAAATGCAGAGGAAAAAACTAAAACATAAACAAACTGTCAAGGGTAAGCCTGACAGTATATTCACTATTTTATTTAAGGACAAACTTGCAATAAGAAACATATGTTTAAAGTACCGTAAGATTTTTTGTTAAAATAAAGCCAATAATGCAATTTTTTGTGGTCCCCTTTATTTAGAAGAGTATCGAAAAGTATCCAAATACATTTTAGTACCAGTACCAGTACCAAAATATTGGTAATGTCTACCAAACAATACTATCTCCCTCCGTTCCAAGCAGATATTTGTCACAAAGTCAAAGACAGGGAGGGGCCAATGTGCCAAAGTTAGCAGCAGAGAGAGAGAGAAGACCCACTTAAGTATTAATAGATCAACATACGCCTGATGTGAATCACAACACTGAGCATGTGTGATGAATATGTTAAAAGACATTCTGTAAAATAGGTAGTACTATACGCAGTACATGCATAAATAACTCCATCTAAACCAGTGGTGTCAAACTCATTTTAGATCAGGGGCCACAGGGAGAAAAAATAAATTCCCATGTGGGCCGGACTAGTAAAATCACATTAGACTGACTGCCTGGCAACTACAGGCTTTAAAGGCCTACTGAAACCCACTACTACCCACCACGCAGTCTGATAGTTTGTATATCAATGATTAAATATTAACATTGCAACACGTGCCGATACGGCCTTTAAGTTTACTAAATTACAATTTTAAATTTCCCGGGAGTTTCATCTTGAAAACGTTGTGTAATGATGACGTGTACGCAAGAGGTCACGGGTTTTAAGGAAATATGAGCGCTGCGCACACACACAGCTAAAAATTGTCCGCTTTAACGGCATAATTACACAATATTTTGGAGATCTGTGTTGCTAAATCTTTTGCAATTTGTTCAATTAATATTGGAGAAGTCACAGTTGAAAGATGAGTTGGGAAGCTTTAGCCTTTAGCCACACAAACACACGGTGATTCCTTGTTTAAAATTCCCGGAGGTGAAACTTTCCTATGGATCAGAGCGCGGTCAAGCCAATATGGATCCCTACCAAATGTCAACCGGCAGGTTTCGGTGAAAAAATTGTGGTTAAAAAGTCAGTTCTTTCCTGAGAAAAGCTGAGCGTGTGCCGTCCATAGCTGCCGTAGACTCCCCTGAGACATTGGCGTCAAGACACCCGTGGAGACACCCTTCCGACTATCAGGTACTAGTTAACTCACTAAAACACTAGCAACACAATAGAAAGATAAGGGATTTCCCAGAATTATCCTCGTAAATGTCTCTAAAAACATCGGAATCCGTCCCAATGCAATCGCGTTTTTTTTTAATCATTTTTTTTTTCTAGTCAGTCGCTATCAATATACTCAAACACAAATTTTTCATCCTCGCTCAAATTAATGGGGAAATTGTTGTTTTCTCGGTCCGAATAGCACTTTTTGTTGGAGGCTCCCATTAAAAATAATATGAATATATGAGGAGCCATCAACATGTGACGTCATTGTCTGCGACTTCCAGTAGAGGCAGGGCTTTTCTCTTAGCACCGAAAGTTGCGAATTTTATCGTGGATGTTCTCTACTAAATCCTTTCAGCAAAAATATGGCAATATCGCAAAATGATCCAGTATGACACATAGAATGGACCTGCTATCCCCATTTAAATAAGAAAATCTCATTTCAGTAGGCCTTTAATAGTGCTGTGGTGCTTGAAAACAGGTGCGTGAGTCCAAATGAACCAGGTGCGTGACAAGACAGGTGAAAACCAATTGGTAGTCATGGAAACTAAAACCAGGGTGCGCAAAAACAGGAAATAACGGAGTCAAAAATAAAACAGAACATGATCACAATGACATGAAAACAGATGTAAATGAGCTATTTAGCTATAATCTGGTACGGAACATATCAGTCTATGAGCTTAATGTTTCTGTGCATTGTCCCTTCAAATAAAGACTAAATTAAACTGAAAATTTCAGGTACATTTTTATACTTTGCAAACTCATACCGTACCGGTCCGTACGATTGAAACCCCTGATCTAATCTGTCAGAATGATGGCGTTAAAGTTAGACATATCAGTCATGGAATCATGTTTACCAGCCTGCCTTATTATGTCGGGATCATCGCATGTGTCGCCAACTCGCATGCAAATATATCCGTTATTGTGACGGAGCCATTTACTTTGCATTCTCTCGGTACAATTCCGTTAATTAGTACCGCAGTTGATATTAACAACACAATATTGAGAGATTACGGGGAGGAGAAGTCTGCAGAGATGCGTAGACAATGTGAGCGGGGGCGGAGGGGGTTGGGGGGGTGGGGTGAGGGGTAAAAACGTTAACATGAGCGTGGCGGTGATTGAAATTTACAGATGGTTATGAAGCTGAAGCAGATGGCGTGTCAGATTGATTATGGTTGCCAGTGTTGCGTGATAGTTTCAATGAGAACACGGAGCTCTCCCCTCATTAAAGATGACACTTGGTGATGGAGACATGTCCGCTTGCAGGGTTTATGTCATTGTCCATTTAGGGCCAGTCAGCCATTGCTGGGAGACCGATTATGCTCGTGCATAAAAGTGGTCCTCCACTTGAAATTATGCACTGGAATATTGCTGCACTGCAGCGAGTGGATGGAAGAACTCACAACCCAGTGGGATGTCAAAGTGAATGACTATGAGAAACCTTGAACCGGATGCAATGGACGTCGAGTGGGTCTAGGATAATATCGTAAAGTCCAGTCCATAGTGGATCTAACATAATAGTGAGAGTCCAGTCCATAGTGGGGGAAGCAGGAGACCATCCCGAGCTGGGATGGGTCAGCAATGCAGAGATGTCCCCAACAGATGCACAGGCGAGCGGTCTATCCCGGGTCCTGACTCTGGACAGCCAGCACTCTATTCATGGCCACCGGACCTGTGCCCCCCCACCCCTCCACAAGGGAGAGGGGGGCAGAGGAGAAGAGAAAAGAGACGGCAGATCAACTGGTCTAAAAAAAGGGGTCTATTTAAAGGCTTAAATGAGATTTAAGATGGGACTTAGATGTTTCTACTGAGGTAGAATCTCTAACTGTTACCGGGAGGGCATTCCATAGTACTGGAGCCCAAATAGAAAACGCTTTATAGCCCGCAGACTTTTTGGGGGGCTCTGGGAATATTGCTGCACTGCAGTGAGTGGATTTCATCGTGTAATGTTGGCAATCAGTTTTTGCCATGTTGTCCCAACTGTGTTGTTGCAGAACTCACAGATATCAGTCCTCCAGCGGGGCAAACGCTGCATGTTTGCGGAGCCAACGTATTCTTCCGCCGTGCACGCTTTCAATCAATCAATCAGTTATTTATATTGCCCTAAATAACAAGTGTCTCAAAGGGCTGCACAAGCCACAACCACATCCTCGGTTCAGAGCCCACCTAGGGCAAGGAAGAACTCACAAGCCAGTGGGATGTCAATGTGAATGACTACTAGAAACCTTGGACCAAATGCAATGGACGTCGAGTGGGTCTAGGATTATATCGTAAAGTCCAGTACATAGTGGATCTAACATAATAATTAGAGTCCAGTCCATAGTGGGGCCAGCAGGAGACCATCCCGAGCGGGGATGGGTCAGCAGTGCAGAGATGTCCCCAACCGATGCACAGGAGAGCGGTCTACCCTGGGTCCCGACTCTGGACCTCCATTCATGGCCACCGGACTTGTGCCCCCCGTGGAGGGGGGTAGAGGAGAAGAGAAAAGAGACGGCAGATCAACTGGTCTAACTGGTTTAGTTTACTAAATTACAATTTGAAATTTCCCGCGGAGTTTCTTGTTGAAAACGTCGCAGAATGATGACGCGTTTGTGACGTTATTGGTTGGAGGGGACATATTAGCCCAGCACCACTTTACAGCTAAAAGTCGTCTCTTTCCATCGCATAATTACACAGTAATTTGGACATCTGTGTTGCTGAATCTTTTGCAATTTGTTTAATTAATAATGGAGACTATAAAAAATAATGCTGTTGGTGGAAAGCGGTGGATTGCAGCTGCGTTTAGCACCGAGACACAGCCGGTGTTCCTTTGTTTGTTGTGAAGCTTTAACACAGAGCAGTCAAGCGAACATGTTTCTCTACGTCAACCAGCGTGTTTTTGGATGGGAAAAATGTGATATTAAGTCGGCTCTTACCGGAGACATCAGTGGATTACTGGACCTCCTCCTGCAGCAGCTGTCAAAAAAGGCAGCTGTGAGCTTGGCTCCTCCATGGTTTCATTAAAAACACTGGCGTTCCCCGCAGCCATCCGACTTTGAGGTATGACTTTACGATCTCAAAAAAACACTATTAAAACAATAAGCAGATAAGGGATCTTCCAGGGATATCCTTGTAAATGTGTCTAATTACATGAGATTCGCTCACACTGCTGCCGCCCGGAGCCGTCGCTTTTTTTTTTCTTTTTTTTTTTGTGCTTCACTCTAACTTTCCTTATCCACAAATCTTTCATCCACGCTCAAATCAATCGTCACTTTCTTGGTCCGAATAGCTCTTGCTGCTTGAGGCTATGATTGTGAACAATGTGAGGATTTGAGGAGCCCTCACCCCGGTGACGTCACACGCACATTGTCTGCTACTTCCGGTAAAGGCAAGGCTTTTTTATTAGTGACCAAAAGTTGCGAACTTTATCGTGGATGTTCTCTACTAAATCCTTTCAGCAAAAATATGGCAATATCGCGAAATGATCAAGTATGACACATAGAATGGACCTGCTATCCTCGTTTGAATAAGAAAATCTCATTTCAGTAGGCCTTTAAAAGCTAGAGTATACAAATGAGTTTTAAGATGGGACCTAGGTGCTTCTACTGAGGTAGCATCTCTAACTGTTACGGGGAGGGCATTCCAGAGTACTGTAGCCCGAATAGAAAACGCTCTATAGCCCGCAAACTTTTTTTGGTGCTCTGGGAATCACTAATAAGCCGGAGTTCTTTGAACGCAAATTTCTTGCCGGGACATATGGTACAATACAATCGGCAAGATAGGATGGAGCTAGACCGTGTAGTATTTTATACGTAAGTAGTAAAACCTTAAAGTCACATCTTAAGTGCACAGGAAGCTAGTGCAGGTGAGTCAGTATAGGCCTAACATGATCAAACTTTCTTGTTGTTGACAAAAGTCTAGCAGCCGCATTTTGTACCAACTGTAATCTTCTAATGCTAGACATAGGGAGACCTGAAGATAATAGGTTACAGTAATCGAGACGAGATTTGCTCAATAACCTTAAGTTCTTGAAAAAAAAAACGTTTATGGACCAAAATGATGTTGTTAATAATCTATGGCCATGAAACTAAGGATGGGTGACGATCGAAATTTTGGTATTGATGCAATACCAAGTAAAAATAGGACTACCATCACCAATACAGATACTTTTCACGAGTGTAATGATGGAAGTCATTTTTTTAGCTCAGTGGTTAGCAACTTGCCTCAGCACGGCTGCAGGAGATCTGCAATCTGCGCACCTGTCATTGATGAGCGAGCTGCCTTCTTAAGCCTGCACAACCTACCATCCCGGTCCGGAAGATAATCTACTGTTACCTTTGTAAGCACCCCGTGTCTGGCTTCCATCCCGCGAACTCGCTCTCCCGCTGTGACTTCCTTGTTTCCATTGTGTCTGATGTTCCTGTTGTTTTACCGCAGCGCTTCCAGTGTTCTTCTGTGATCCCCTGTTGTTCTCCTTTCTTCCCGTACTGCCATTTTAGATTCTCAACTTACGCTTAGACACGGACCTCACGACTCCCCTCTCTCGCCCTGGATCCAACGGACTGTCTTCCTGGCTTGTCCCTCCTCTCGCCCCAAAACAAAATCAGGTAACACACTACAGCTAATCACACATATAGCCACACACCACTTAGACTTTTGGATTTTGTCTTAAAGGGCAGAGCGGGGCAGAGACAGAGCCAGAGAGCGGGGGCAGTGGATTGAATGTTAATCAAGGCATACTAAGTCAACAGCCGTACAGGTCACACTGAGAGTGGCCGTATAAACAAGTTTAACACGGTTACAAATATGCGCCGCAATGTGAACCCACACCAAACAAGAATGACAAACACATTTTGGGAGAACAGCCGCACCGTAACACAACACAAACACAACAGAACAAATACCCAGAACCCCTTGTAGCACTAACTCTTCCGGGATGCTACAATCTACACCTCCTGCTACCACCAAACCCCGCCCCCATCTCTCCAATTCGGAGGTCTCAAGGTTGGCAAGTATGAAGTATTGTTGACAGTTTTTGAATGCAGTTTTTGGATGCATTTTCAAATAGATTGTAGTGGTAGAATTGATTGCGCCCAATGGCTGGATTGTTTGCCAACAAAGACGAGCACATTTTTATGTGTTAAAAAGCGAAAACAAAAAACTAAAACCTTTTTCTGTTCATGTCCCTCATAAGTATCCTGAACAATACGCAAAAATACAATTAAAAAGTGCAGTTCCCCTCTCACTTTGATTTTACAGTTCACATTCCCCTGTTTCCTTTACTCACATGCTTTCTCAGCAATGTCGGTTTTTTGGCAGTTGTAGACTGACCATACATCCTCTTTTCCCCGGACATGTCCTCTTTTGTGGGGTTGTCCGGGCGGGGTTTCTTAAATGCCTCAAATGCCTGGCATTTTGAGTCAGTGTTGCGTGTATTTTCAATGTACTGTCAGGATTGAGAAGGGGTTTAAAACAAAACAAATTGTGAAGATGTGCACATGCAACAACATTCTTGAGGAAGGGGGCGGGGCAAAGACAGAGCGAGAGAGCAGGGTAGTGGATTGAATGTTAATCAAGGCATACTTGGTCAACAGCCATACAGGTCACACCGAGGGTGGCCGTATAAACAACAATAACACGGTTACGCCACACTGTGAACCCACACCAAACAACAATGACAAACACATTTCAGGAGAAGATCTGCACCGTGACACAAAATAAACACAACAGAACAAATACCCAGAACCCCTTCCAGCACTAACTCTTCCAGGACGCTACAATATAGACCCCTCAGCAATGTCGGTTGTTTTGTCATTTGCTCATTCTTGTAGATATCTAAATAATGAATGAACCATTTTGTTTGATGAGAATCAGTTGATATTTCTTCCAAGTGAACGTTTTGCTTCTTTATATTTATTTGTGGACGTGGAGTATGATGATGTACTTGTATTAGGGCTGCTGTTTTTATTGGAGCTGTGGGGATGGTGAAAAACATGTTCTATCATCCTCCGGCGATGGCTGATTGCACTCCTGGTGAGAGGCTGATTTTGGTGACAGCCCTCTTAAGTCATCTGGTACAACTAATAATAGTAGCCGGGGTTATAGTGGATCATTGACGGTAAACGATCTCGCAGGCTTTTAGGAGAATGAGGTAGTCAATCTGCGCCGCATCCATCACATCAGAGGTATCACATCATCAAACATGGTGTTACTTACTGAGGCGGCCTCACTGCACACCCGCGTTGCCAGATGGGAAAAGACACATTTTGGTACAGAAGGCTTGACATTATTGTGTTTTGAGGCAAATTACCGTCATACCCAATATGACTTTGCCGAGGACCATCTGCTCGGGTAAAACATGACCGTGTATCGATGATATCATTAAGGTTGTCAGAGTTATAGGAGTCGATATCGATACATATTGCCACTAGGTGTGGTGAAATTTGTCCTCTGCTTTTGACCCATCTCGTGTTCACCCCCTGGGAATTGAAAGGAGCAGTGAGCAGCAGCGCTGGCCACGCTCGGGAATCATTTGGGGATTTAAGCCCCAATTCCAACCCTTGATGCCGAGTGCCATGCAGGGAGATAATGGGTCCCATTTTTTTTAGTCTTTGGTATGACTCGGCTGGGGTTTGAACTCACAACCTACCGGTCTCAGGGCGGACACTCTAACCAGAAGGCCACTGAATGTTGATACTGTGGAAGTTCCTCGGACCACCATTGACCAACATGAAAGCTCCTTTTCAGGGTTTTAGACACGGTTTTATTAATCAAAAATGTCTCTTTGTTGTGGTTTTCCGCAAGCCTTTCTTTTTTTGTCTCTTGCTCCAGCTCCACCACCTCTCTCTTTCCCCGGCTGCTGCCTTTTAACAGAACGACAGGTGATTAGATATGCAGGTCCAGGTGGGCCATCCACGCACCTGTCGCTGATCTCACGGCCGGTCCTGGCACACCCCGCTTTGCTGCAGGTCCGCAAGCCACGCCACCCACCATAGATACATATTCAAGACCACAATAAAAATAAAAAAAAACTGACCCCATGTACTTTTAAATTCACTATTTTTTAGAAAAGTGTTGCAAAGTGTTAAGAATTTCACATCACTGTGCTTTAAATATTTTTGCACAGAATTTAAATAGCATTGTCAGCTGCTACTATGTAGACAAAACAGCTCTGTTTTAACCTCCAAGTTTATCAAAAAAGAACAATACTCTGCTTAAAGGGGAACTGCACTTTCTTGGGAATTGCTTCTCGTTCACAATTATTATAAAGAGCATGAAGATGGATGGATTTTTTTTAATGCATTCTAAATATCAAATAAATGTAAATAAAAGTCAGCTAACAGCAAAGCCAATTGGAGCTCCACTATTCCGCCCATAAAATCCGATAACCACTCAAAAATGGCCAACAATACTCCATTTACGTTTGGTGACTTGAAGTATTTCTCTTTGTCTCTTGCTCCAGCTCCACCACCTCTCTCTTTCCCCGGCTGCTGCCTTTTAACAGAACGACAGGTGATTAGATATGCAGGCCCAGGTGGGCAATTTACGCACCTGTCGCTGATCTCACGACCGGTCCTGGCACACCCCGCTTTGCTGCAGGTCTGCAGGCCACGCCACCCACCACAGATACATATTCAAGACCACAATAAAAATTCAAAAAACTGACCCCATGTACTTTTAAATTCACTATTTTTTAGAAAAGTGTTGCAAAGTGTTAAGTATTTCAGATCAATGTGCTTTAAATATTTTTGCACAGAATTTAAATAGCATTGTCAGTTGCTACTATGTAGACAAAACAGCTCTGTTTTAACCTCCAAGTTTATCAAAAAAAGAACAATACTCTGCTTAAAGGGGAACTGCACTTTCTTGGGAAATGCCTCTCGTTCACAATTATTATAAAGGGCATGAAGACGGATGGATTTTTTTTTTTTTAATGCATTCTAAATATCAAATAAATGTTAATACAAGTCAGCTTACGGCAGAGCCAATGGGAGCTCCACTATTCCGCCCATAAAATCCGACAACCATTCAGAAATGGCCAACAATACTCCATTTACATTTGGTGACTTGAATATTAACCAAGTATTAGGGATATTGTTATTATGAGCACAAACGCAGACTGACTATTTATAGCGGTGCTTCGATCAATACTGTGTGTCCCTATGCAATGTTTCCCCCAGAAAATGTGTTAGTTAAGGTGTTGTCTCTCCAGGGGTGTAAGGAACAGCGTAACTCGGCCTGTCACCATAATGTCTCCATCTCATCGCTGCCACCACAGCCTGGGGGGGGGGGGGGGGGGGGGTTGTTAGCAATATTACTTGTACTCGTTTTAATTGATGATGTTCTTTGAACGGGTCGCCAAAAGTTGTTTATTGGGCTCAGGAATGTGACACTTAGCAAGAGATCTATTATCTGATCAAGCTCTGTCTCCTGTGTCTTTGATGTAACGTGTGGACTTTAGTTGACCTGGGCATATGTGTTATCTATTCTTGACCCCCAACAGAGCTAAATTGTTCCCCTTTCCTGAGTGACCCTCCCCTTCTGGGCAAACGACACCCTCTCCTTCTTCACAGGACTTTGGGTATTCATTGCACTGGTGTACTTTATGTAAATGAGCATGGAGGGTGGGACTTCTGAGAATGTATAATTGTCATGTCAAATTCTAAAGGAGTTAGAACAAGCTGGAACGAACGGATGTGTCGTTCTGGTTTGGTCTCGCTTTACAAAGCTTGTTATTATTTGTTTGTTGCTTTAATAAATCTTTTTAAAGCTATTTGTCACTAAAGGATCGTCTTTAAGAAATGTCCACGCCAGGGGGAATAGACTACAGACTGCAGTGAAGTAGGCCGGCTTTGTCGCGTGAAGAAGCCTAAAATTTTGCTTGTGTTTTCCGCTTCATATGCTGAATGCCGATATAATATATATATCTCGTTATTTTTTCCGTAAATTAAAAAACAATACACAAAACAGTCCTATTTATCTGAGATACTATGTCATTATTATGACTTAGTTAGTCAATATTTTGACTTACTAATTACTAAGTCAAAAATATTGACTTAATAAGTCAAATTAATGACTTAATGTCAGTAAGCGTTTGCAATAAGCGGTTAAAAGTGGGGCCAAATGATGACATATGCTCAGCTCATCATCATTTTTCTCCTCTGTTGACAGTATAACAAAATAAGTCACACTTATATTCAGTAACAATAACAGTTTTATAAAAAGTTTAGAAAAAGTTCAAAATGACCTCTTGTATATAATGTAAACATAAATAATGCCTCAAAAAAGGTTGATTATATGTATACAAAATCACAAGTGTCTCAAAGGGCTGCACAAGCCACAACGATATCCTCGGTTCAGAGCCCACAAAAAACGGCAAGGAAAAACTCACAACCCAGTGGATGTCTATGTGATTGACTATGAGAATCCTTGGAGAGGACTGCAGATGTGGGTGACACCCCCACCCCTCTAGGGGAGACCCGTTGCAATGGACGTCGAGTGGATCCAACATAGTACTGTGAAAGTCCAGTCCACAGTGGATCTAAAATAATAGTGGGAATCCAGTCCATGGGAGGAGCCAGCAGGAGACCATCCCGAGCAGAGACAGGTCAGCAGTGCAGAGATGTCCCCAACCGATGCACAGGCAAGCGGTCCAACCTCGGGTCCTGACTCTGGACAGCCAGCACTTGATCCATGGCCAATGGACCTGTGCCCCCTCCTTCCACAAGGGAGAAGGGGGCAAAGCAGAAAATCAAATAAACGGCAGATCAACTGGTCTAAAAAGGGGGTCTGTTTAAAGGCTAGAGTATACAAATGACTTTTAAGATGGGACTTAAATGCTTCTACTGAGGTAGCATCTCTAACTGTTACCGCATTCCATAGTACTGGAGCCGGACAATCAAACAACAGCAGGACTACTACTCAATAACATAAGTGATCATCTGCCTGTATTCAGCATTTTCCACAATTTCTTTGAAAAGAAAAGAACAGCAAAGCAGTTCAATATAGATTAGTGTGACACCAAACACCAGAAACTATGGCAGGATTCAAGTCTGAGTTCTGTGCTCAAGACTGGGGGGAGGTGTATACCTCCACAGACCCAGATGAGGCATATGAAACTTTTCTTGACATTTTCATGAAAGTGTATGATAAGCACTGTCCAATTCAAAAACATCAAGGACAGCACTGTTAAGGACAAACCCTGGATCACAAGGGGAATAGTCAAGTCCTGCAAAAAGAAAACATATCTTTACAGAAAACGTTTAAAGTGTCATGGCGCGGAGTCAAACCCACGTTTCTTCGGCAGCTGGAGCTGCCAGCACCTTCGGTGACAGCACACCAAGACACGCCCCTGCCCACGCTGAGCTCAGCACGCCCACACAGCGACGAGTCTGCAGACAATATGCAATCAGCACACGTAGTTGTGTGACCAGTTGACCTGAGGAACCTTTGCCAGAACATCGCTAACCTTCCAGTAAGCATCACATCTGGCATTCCCTTCCCCGTCCATTACTTGCCTTTGTTTTGCTCTCTCTCTCTCCGTGTCTCCCTGGTTCACGTCCCTTGTGTCTTCCACAGCGCCTCCCCTGTCTTCCGTAATCGTGACTAGTCACCTGACATCCATCCGGATTCTTGACTGCCTCCCTGGATCCACGACTTCCCTGCTCAGACCCAGACCACGCTGCCTCGCTCCTGCCCTCGACCTGCCTCTTCGCCTTACCCCTCTTGATTCGACGAAAGATACAACTAACACTCACAGACAACAATCCCTGGCAACATTTACATTATTGATATAACACGTAGTCTATCCTCATTCACTTAGAGTAGCATACACACGCCACGTAATCATCAAAGGTTTAAATAAACCTTTTGAAACCGCAGTTCTGCCCTGGTTGTCGCCTCCTTCCCATAAAGCACAGAACCAAAGAAACTGAAGTAAAATATAAAACGTACAAAAATAAGTAAACACAAATAATAAAGCACAGCAAAAGAACACATTTCTGTAACCTATTAGAACAAGTTGAAAATTGCATTCCGGGTACGTGGAAAGTTTTAAAGGGTATCATTAAAAAGAAAACATGACAATTAAGGAACATCCAAGCTATTTCATAGGAAATAATCAAGCTATAATCACTCTAAGGAAATAACAGATGCTTTTAACACCTTCTTTGAGAATGTTTGACCCATTTTCAGCAAATTAAATTGTACAACCCGAAAACAGGGTCAGATTTACTGAACAAACCATTTAAAGCATCTTCGAATAGTTTTGTAATTTCTCCTGAAATCACAGAAATTGGAAATTCTCAGAAAAACAAGAAGTCAACAGACTGCTGTGACTCGGACATTTCTCTGATCAAAGAAATTGTTGATTTCATAGCTGTTCCCTTCACTTACGCATGTCAAATTTCTTCGATGAAAGGTGTCTTTCCAATCAAGTTATTCCCATCTTACTATAGGCCTATTTCTTTACTCTCACAATTTTCAAAAGTCCTTGAAAAATTATTTGTATCAAGATTAGACAGTTTTATTGATAAATGAACACCAATACGGTTTTCCATCAAGGCCTTTGACACCATCGATCACATGTTACTTTTAAACAAAATGCAGAGGTATGGTGTCAGAGGTCATGCTCATGATCGGGTGAAAAGTTATCTTGGTGGCAGAGGACAATAGGCGCGTATGAACAATGTAGATTCAGATAAAAAGATTATAACACATGGAGTTCCACCAGGTTCTGTACTGGGACCAAAATAGTCTTTATTGTATATTAAAAAAAACTCAACTGTATTCTCTTTGCTGATGATACAACACTGTAAAAACAAATCCTATTTTTATGGTTAATTTACTTTAAATTTTTACTATAATTTTTCAATTTTTTAAAAATAGGTTGTAAAACTATAGAGTTGAAGACATTATATGTAAATAAACAAACTGCCTGTAATTTTAAGTAATATGCCAGTAATGATAAACTATTTATATTTATATTTTTTTTTACAGAAAAATACCAAATTAATTATACATATCATTTTCTGTTTTCTCAAATTCATGTAAAATTACAGTAATTAACTTTCATTAAATATGTAACTTGTTATATAAAAGTATGTCCATACTAACAATCTAACAGTTTTATATGTGTAATTTTAATATAAATCTTTTTTTTTAAATATATATATGTAATTCTACATCCAAGTCGAAAAATATATGTAGCCTGTTATATAAAGGTTTAAGCTCATACTAACAATTTAACATTTGTCTCTGTAATATGACATACATTGGTGACTGCAAGACATACTTGATCACAACCAACAGCCATACAGGTCACACTGAGGGTGGCCGTACAAACAACTTTAACACTGATACAAATATGCACCACACTGTGGAGACTCATCAAACAAGAATGACAAACACATTTCAGGAAAACATCCTCACTGTAACACAACATAAACACAATAGGAAAAATACCCAGAATCCCAAACCCCGCCCACCTCAACCGACGCACGGAGGGGGGCCGAGTGGTAGCGGGGGTGTAACCGGAAGAGTCAGCGCTGCATGGGATTGTGGGTATTTGTTATGTTGTGTTTATGTTGTGTTACAGTGAGGATGTTCTCCTCAAATGTGTTAATCATTCTTGTTTGGTGTGGGTTCACAGTGTGGCACATATTTGTAACAGTGTTAAAGTTGTTTGTACAGCCACCGTCAGTGTGACCTGTATTGATCGGGTCAATCCTACGAGCGAGTCACCAAAAGTCTCGCGGTAGGATCGGTAAGCATGTTGTTAGGGCGGGTTAGCCATTCATAGAAGGTTAACCCATTTTGCACCAAGTTCCTGCATCCAGTGGCCCCCCCAGTAAAGTGAATGTGAGACTCCTGATCCTAACAATTCAGAAAAAAATCTGTGAAATAATGGTGTTTTTCTGTGGAATTGCTAGCTTTGTCACTTCATTTAAGGTGGTTGATCGTAATAATTAGGAAAAACTCTGTAGAATAATGGTATTTTTCTGCAGAACTGTTTGTATCGTCACTTTATTAAAGGTGGTTAATCTTAATAATTTTGTAAAATTCTGTAAAATTACAATATTTCCCCGCAAAACGTTTCATTATTTGGTTTACAATGTTTTACTTTAATTTTATGGTTTTCGTTTGGCAGCCATAGCTGCCAGTAGATGACCATTTTTTTACAGATGTTTTTTTTTTTACAGTGAAGCCTGTACTGTTCTGGGCAAGACCTTGGCCAGCTCCTAGAGACTGTAGACAGTGAAGTCCACATACGAGAGCAGGGGTAGGGAACCCATGGCTCGCGAGCCGGATGTGGCTCTTTTGATGACTGCATCCGGCTCTCAGGTAAATCCCAGCTGACATTGCTTGACACGATAAGTAATGAATAATTCCACTTGTTAAAAATAATGTTCAAAATATAAAACATTCTCATGCATTTTTAATCCATCTATCCGTTTTCTACCGCACCTGTTCAAGAAGTTGCGTTAATGCTAAGAAGTTATTTATTTATTATTGGTTAGTGTGGGGCTTGCCCTCCTGGGGGTTCTTCAGACCACCAAACACCAACATGAGAGCCTGTTTCAGGGTTACAATATTGTTTTATTTTTCAATAAGTCTCTCAGTTGCTTTCCAGCAATTGTATTTTTCTCTTTCGTTCTCGCTCATGCTCTGGCTCCAGCCCCAACCCCGTCTCTCCTCCTGGCTGCTGCTTATAAGAGAGTGACAGGCATACTTGCCAACCTTGAGACCTCCGATTTCGGGAGGTGGGGGGATGGGGGGGCGTGGTAAGGGGTTGGGGCGCAGACGTGGTCGGGCGTGTGGTTGGGGCTGGGGGCGTGGTTAAGAGGGGTGGCGTATATAAATCAATCAATCAATCAATGTTTATTTATATAGCCCCAAATCACAAATGTCTCAAAGGACTGCACAAATCATTACGACTACAACATCCTCGGAAGAACCCACAAAAGGGCAAGGAAAACTCACACCCAGTGGGCAGGGAGAATTCACATTCAGTGGGACGCCAGTGACAATGCTGACTATGAGAAACCTTGGAGAGGACCTCAGATGTGGGCAACCCCCCCCCTCTAGGGGACCGAAAGCAATGGATGTCGAGCGGGTCTAACATGATACTGTGAAAGTTCAATCCATAGTGGCTCCAAGACAGCAGTGAGAGTCCCGTCCACAGGAAACCATCTCAAGCGGATCAGCAGCGTAGAGATGTCCCCAACCGATACAGGCGAGCGGTCCATCCTGGGTCCCGACGAGCGGTCCATCCTGGGTCTCGACTCTGGACAGTCAGTACCTCATCCATGGTCATCGGACCGGACCCCCTCCACAAGGGAGGGGGGGACATAGGAGAAAGAAAAGAAGCGGCAGATCAACTGGTCTAAAAAGGAGGTCTATTTAAAGGCTAGAGTATACAGATGAGTTTTAAGATGAGACTTAAATGCTTCTACTGAGGTAGCATCTCGAACTGTTACCGGGAGGGCATTCCAGAGTACTGGAGCCCGAACGGAAAACGCTCTATAGCCCGCAGACTTTTTTTGAGCTCTAGGAATCACTAATAAGCCGGAGTCTTTTGAACGCAGATTTCTTGCCGGGACATACGGTACAATACAATCGGCAAGATAGGCTGGAGGTAGACCGTGTAGTATTTTATACGTAAGTAGTAAAACCTTAAAGTCACATCTTAAGTGCACAGGAAGCCAGTGCAGGTGAGCCAGTACAGGCATAATATGATCAAACTTTCTTGTTCTTGTCAAAAGTCTAGCAGCCGCATTTTGTACCAACTGTAATCTTTTAATGCTAGACATGGGGAGACCCGAAAATAATACGTTACAGTAATCGAGACGAGACGTAACAAACGCATGGATAATGATCTCGGCGTCTTTAGTGGACAAAATGGAGCGAATTTTAGCGATATTACGGAGATGAAAGAAGGCCGTTTTAGTAACGCTTTTAATGTGTGACTCAAAGGAGAGAGTTGGGTCGAAGATAATACCCAGATTTTTTACAGTCACCTTGTTTTATTATTTGGTTGTCAAATGTTAAAGTTGTATTATTAAATAGAGGTCGGTGTCTAGCAGGACCGATAATCAGCATTTCCGTTTTTTTGGCATTAAGTTGCAAAAAGTTAGCGGACATCCATTGTTTAATTTCATTAAGACACGCTTCCAACTGACTACAGTCTGGCGTGTTGGTCAGCTTTAGGTGCATGTAAAGTTGGGTGTCATCAGCATAACAGTGAAAGCTAATACCGTATTTGCGTATGACGTCACCTAGCGGCAGCATGTAGATGCTGAAGAGTACAGGGCCAAGGACCGAACCCTGGGGAACTCCACACGTTACCTTAACATAGTCCGAGGTCACACTGTTATAGGAGACGCACTGCATCCTATCAGTAAGATAAGAGTTAAACCATGACAGGGCTGAGTCTGACATACCAATTCGTATTTTGATACGCTCTAATAAAATATTATGATCGACGGTATCGAAAGCAGCGCTAAGATCGAGGAGCAGCAACATAGATGACGCATCAGAGTCCATCGTTAGCAATAGATCTTTAGTCAATTTTGCGAGGGCTGTCTCAGTCGAGTGATTTGCCCTGAAACCGGATTGAAAGGTTTCACATAGATTGTTAAACGCTAAGTGCTCATTTAGCTGCTCTGCAACAATTTTTTCGAGGATTTTCGAAATAAAGGGAAGGTGAGACACCGGTCGGTAGTTTACCATGAGGTCAGGATCGAGGTTAGGTCTTTTAAGGAGAGGATGAATAACCGCTTTTTTGAATGCAACGGGAACAGTGCCCGAGGAAAGTGATAAGTTTATAATATTTAGCACTGATGGACCTAATAATACAAAAAGCTCCTTGATAAGTTTCCCAGGAAGTGGGTCAAGTAAACATGTTGTTTGTTTTATTCCATTTACACGTTGTAACAATCCTTCTAATGTTATTTCATCAAAACGAGAGAAACTATTTTGGATATTTGCAGTATCCGCCGTATATACAATCGTATCTGTGTTACTATAACCCAGTTGTAGCTGGGACGCATTGTCTTTAATCTCCTTTCTAATAAGTTCAATTTTCTTATTAAAGAACTTCATAAAGTCATCTGCCGAATGGGTAGAGCTACTCGAAGGAGTCCCTTGTTGGGTTAGCGATGCTACTGTACTAAACAAAAATTTTGGATCGTTTTTATTAATGCGGATGAGATTTGAGTAATAATTAGTTTTAGCTAAGGTAAGCATGCGTTTATAAGTTATTAAACTATCACTCCATGCTTGATGGTGCACCTCAAGTTTAGTCGTGCGCCATTTGCGTTCCAGCTTTCTACATAATAATTTCTGAGCTCTAGTTTCTTCAGTAAACCATGGCGTACGCCTTTTTGGAGCCTTTTTTAACTTCAGCGGTGCTATACTATCAATGGTTTCGCGCAGGGCGTTGTTAAAGTTGTTAGTGAGGTTATCAATAGAGCCCACATACTTTGGGAACGGTGCCATTACCGAGGGCAGTAGGTCCGCAAGAGTCGTCGTTGTGGCAGCATTAATGTTGCGGCTGCTATAGCAGTTATTATTATTATTATTAGCTTGCCGAACATGAGTCTGAACTTCGAATTTTATAAGGTAATGATCGGACATTACTTTAGTATACGGGAGTATCATAACTTTGGAGACGGTGATACCTCTGACAAGCACTAGGTCTATCGTATTACCGCTGCGATGCGTCGGTCCATTTATTATTTGTGTAAGACCACAGCTATCAATTATAGTCTGGAGCGCCACGCACGGTGGGTCCAATGGGGTATTCATATGGATATTAAAGTCCCCCATTATAATTATATTATCGGCGTGCGTCACTAGATCAGCAACAAACTCTGAGAATTCACTAATAAAGTCCGAATAGGGCCCTGGGGGGCGGTAGATAACGGCCAGGCACAGAGGCAGAGGTGTGGCAGACTTCATAGAAAGCACCTCAAACGATTTATATTTATTATTTAAGTTAGGACTAAAGTTAAAGTTTTCGTTGTATATTAGTGCGACACCCCCTCCCCTTTTGAGGTGACGGGCAATATGCGCATTCGTATAGTTAGGAGGGGATGCCTCATTTATCGCAAAAAAGTCGTCTGGTTTAAGCCAGGTTTCGCTAAGACCGATGACGTTAAGGTTGTTGTCTCTAATGACCTCATTGACTAATAACGTTTTGGGAGACAAAGATCTGATGTTTAGAAAGCCCATATTATAGGTAGTGGGCTGTTTTAAGGAGTTGTTGATAAAATTATCCGTAGTAGCGATATTAATAATGTTGCGTTTATTATGCGCAGTGTACTTAAAATAATTACGACCATATCTAGGAATTGATATGATGGGAATTTTCAGATTGTCTACTTGGCGCTGCGATAAAGTATATATATATATATGTATGAAATACTTGACTTTAAGTGAATTCTAGCTTTATATATTTATTTTATTATATATACAAATAAAAGAAATAGTTGAATTTCAGACGGCACCTATCAAATACACAGTAATAAAAACACAGTTGTTCTATTAACTGTACTGTGCTTGCTGGTTACTAAAAAACAACAACAACACTTACCTTTCACTATTTGAGTAACCTTTGTTCTGCCATTTGTGTATTGGCGAGCGATCTCCGAATCCGGGAACATCCTTCACGGATTTGTTGTAGATATCCGCAAATGAGAACGGGATGTTGATTCCAGCTATCAGCATAGCTAGCCATCTTTGTCTCAGCATGAAGACACCATCGGGTCTTCATTTTGCAATATGGGCCATAATACTGGATTGTGAACGATGCTGCGCTGCGGACGCTTTGTGCTTTGCTGACTGACCGTTCATGGCTGAGTATATCCGTTCACCGTGTTCAATGGAGAAGTCTGTTCTACAAAATTTACAGGCAACATAGCCCTTCCCCTTCGAACTCTCCTGGATAAACTGAAATTCTTGTTTCCAATCGTTCTGGAACTTGCAAGCGTATTTCTTCATTTTGCTCGTCGAAGGTGTAATATATTGGGTTGGAGTCAATAACCAGGCGATGTGATGAAGTTACGTCTCTTTCCTGTGGGCTTCAGAACAGACATTCTATTCTATGTACAGTAGATGGCAGTATTGTCCTGTTTAAGAGGGTCACAACATTGAGTCAGGTTGTCATGGAGCTGGAGTGGGTGTGGCCTCTAGCTCCGTCTGAATTTCGGGTGATTTTCGGGAGAAAATTTGTCTTGGGAGGTTTTCGGGAGAGGCGCTGAATTTCGGGAGTCTCCCGGAAAATCCGGGAGGGTTGGCAAGTATGGTGACAGGTGATTAGATAACAAGGCCCAGGTGGGCCGTCTACGCACCTGTCGCTGATTTCGAGGCCGATCCTGGCAACACCCCGCTTAGCTACAGGCCACAGCCCTCCACAGTTAAGTTTAAGAATAGCAATGTTATTACAAAGAATAAGAGACCTATTATACTCTAGAAATGTTGGTCTTACCTAAAAGTGCACGCGTTTAGTTGTGTTCAGTGTTGAAAAAAATATTAGATGGCTCTTACGGAAATACATTATAAAATATTTGGATTCTTGGCTCTCTCAGCCAAAAAGGTTCCCGACCCCTGTACTAGAGCAATGGTTTGATGCCAATAAACTATCAATCAACCAGAGGTGTGGACTCGAGTCACATGACTTGGACTCGAGTCATGAGTTTCGATGACTTTAGAGCCGACTGGACAAAATGTAAAGAGACTTGCAACTCAACTTGGACTTTAACATCAATGACTTGTGACTTCATTTGGGCTTGAGTCTTTTGACTTGACAAGACTTGCTACTTTTCCCAAAACCTACAGATTAAACAGTTATTCAGGAGCGCTCCGTATCTTCCATCGTGTACGTGTGTGTCAGTCAGCGTGTGTGCTGTCAGAACAACATCCATTCAAATTACATCCACGTTGTTTTCATCCCACAGCATTCATCCAATCAAATGACAGAGAAGTTAGGAAAGGTGGCCGTAAATACTGATAAAGTTGAGGAATGCTCATCAAACACTTATTTGGAACATCCCACAGTTGTGCAGGCTAATTGGGAACAGGTGGGTGCCATGATTGGGTATAAAAACAGCTTCCCCAAAAATGCTCAGTCTTTCAGAAGAAAGGATGGGGCGAGGTACACCCCTTTGTCCACAACTGCGTGAGCAAATAGTCAAACCGTTTAAGAACAACGTTTCTCAAAGTGCAATTGCAAGAAATTTAGGGATTTCAACATCTACGGTTCATAATATCATCAAAAGGTTCAGAGAATCTGGAGAAATCACTCCACGTAAGCGGCATGGCCGGAAACCAACATTGAATGACCGTGACCTTCGATCCCTCAGACGGCACTGTATCAAAAACCGACATCAATCTCCAAAGGATATCACCACATGGGCTCAGGAACACTTCAGAAAACCACTGTCACTACATATAGTTCGTCGCTACATCTGCAAGTGCAAGTTAATGCTATACTATGCAAAGCGAAAGCCAAATATCAACAACATCCAGAAACGCCGCCGGCTTCTCTGGGCCCGAGATCCTCTAAGATGGACTGATGCAAAGTGGAAATGTGTTCTGTGGTCTGACAAGTCCACATTTCAAATTGTTTTTGGAAATATTCGACATCGTGTCATCCAGACCAAAGGGGAAGCGAACCATCCAGACTGTTATCGACGCAAAGTTCAAAAGCCAGCATCTATGATGGTATGGGGGTGCATTAGTGCCCAAGGCATGGGTAACTTACACATCTGTGAAGGCACCATTAATGCTGAAAGGTACATTGAGGTTTTGGAACAACATATGCTGCCATCTAAGTGTCGTCTTTTTCATGGACGCCCCTGCTTATTTCAGCAAGACAATGCCGAGCCACATTCAGCACGTGTTACAACAGCGTGGCTTCGTAAAAAAAGAGTGCGGGTACTTTTCTGGCCCACCTGCAGTCCAGACATGTCTCCCATCGAAAATGTGTGGCGCATTATGAAGTGTAAAATACGACAGCAGAGACACCGGACTGTTGAACGACTGAAGTTCTACATAAAACAAGAATTGGAAAGAATTCCCAAACGTTTATTGAGTGTTGTTAAAAGTAAAGGTTATGTAACACAGTGGTGAACATGCCCTTTCCCAACTACTTTGGCACGTGTTGCAGCCATGAAATTTTAAGTTAATTATTATTGAGTTTGAACATCAAATATCTTGCCTTTGTAGTGCATTCAATTGAATATGGGATGAAAATAATTTGTAAATCATTTTATTCCGTTTATATGTACATCTAACACAATTTCCCAACTCATATGGAAACGGAGTTTGTAGTTACAATGCAATATGCCATGGAAATACAATACTAATACTTTGGTGAAAATACGGACAGTTGCACTTGTTTGTAGCAAATGCGTTTATTCTCTAAAGGAATGAGTTAATGGTTTAAAATGACTGGTTAATAGTGCTATTATGAAGTGCAATGTCAGCACTATTTTTTTTTCCTGCAATTTCAATAAATAAATACAGCGTTTTAAAAGCATACACAATCCGTGTAGATATATTAGTCTGTGGTTAAAGGACTCAAAACTCAAAATGCAGGACTTGGGACTTGACTTGAGACTTTTAAGTGTTGACTTTGGACTTGACTTGGGATTTGCTTGTCTTGACTCGATACTTCAGGGCAAAGACTCGAGACTTACTTAAGACTTGCCAAAACAATGACTTGATCCCACCTCTGCATTCAACCTAAATAAAACCAAATAGGAAAAACAAAATACAGTTTCACATAAGAATTGATGATATAGTGATAGAAAGGGTGTATTCAACACAATTTTGGGGAATCTACATAAATTATAAATTAAATTGGAAACTACATAAATATACTCAAGACAAAGATGGCAAAAAGGATTGCAATGTTACATAAACTTAAAAACTGTCAATAAAAAAGGCTCTTAACATATTATATAATTCCCATATCTTAATTATTCTGTTGAAATTTGGGGTAACAATTCCAAAATCAAACATCAACTCTATGTTCTTACTTCAAAAGAAAGGCATTAGAATTGTAAATTATGCAGATTTTCATGACCATACCAATGCTCTCTTTACTAAATTAAAAAAATTAAAACTGCACGATCTTGTTGCCCTCAACACTGCTATTGTGTCGTATGAAACTCATAACCTTTATGTAGGTCTCAGTTAGACCTATATTTCATACACTGACACCCCCCAGCTAAAATCAACAGGAAGTTTGCAAATACCCCTTCAATACAAAAGTTGGCTAAAAAATGTCGCTTTTTTTCAAACACTATTTCCTCTGAGGCCGTTTGTCATTTCCACTTTAAATACATATAGAAGAGAGATTGAACCCTTTTGATTAAAAGTTGATGAAAGAGTTTTAATTTTACTGTTGTGTTTGTTTTTTCAGCCCTGGGCCTAGACCCTATCTCAGCTGCATTCGGGCGGTGGGCGGGGTACACCCTGGACAAGTCGCCACCTCATCACAGGGCCAACACAGATAGACAGACAACATTCACACTCACATTCACACACTAGGGCCAATTTAGTGTTGTCAATCAACCGATCCCAAGATTACTCTAAAAGCAGATGGAGAAATTAGAGCCAGTGAATAGTACAGACCTGGGCAAATTAAGCTTTTCAATCTGGCCCGCCAGACATTCCCAAATATATATATATTTTTTTAGATCTTTAAGACAGAAAGTGTAGCTCCCATTATGATGTGCAGTGATGTTTTCTAATGACCGTAAGTCTTGAACTATAAAAGTATTTCAATTGTTGTAATCTGCGCTTTTGGATGATATACCAGTTACTATGGTAATCTAATTAGTTACCATGGTCATTTAATTAGTTACTATGGTAATCTACGTCACAGCAGCTCAGACGAGGCACCAAGCAGTGTGGGTGGGGAGCTTTTCCACAGACGCGTTAGGAGATTTTTACATTCGTAGTGATATATCAGATATATCAGATTGTAGGTGGGTTTATTTTGTACCCTTCGCGTTCATATTTCACTGTGTGTTGCATTTTTGTTGCGATTCACTTGATTGTAAAATATATCGACCGGAAGGGGGTGTGACGTTCATGTTTTGTCAATATTCAGTGTTCTATCGTTCATAGAAAAATGTAAAGTTCCATTATGTTTTTTAAGGCGGTCTGTCATAACATTTTTAGCATTCAATCAGACATTATTGTGAGGTTTTGTATTAGTGTTCCTAAAAATAAATATACCGGCCCACGGAAACATTTTTTTCTCTAAATGTAGCCTTTGAGTCAAAGTAATTGCCCAGGCGTATAATAGTAGATGCTTCATAATCCTATTAGTTGCCTAATAGTTAAGATATTCACTGACTAGTCAACCACCATAATAGTCCTTTGATGCAGCCTTAGTTAGTACTCAGTCTTGTACGATTTCCACATTAAACACGGAAAGTCGTGGAAACTTACGTAATGGGACTGAAAAGCTGTCACTGTGAGGAGAAGGAACGTTTATCAGAGAAAATTGTGTAAACTTTTCACTCGGCTCCATGGAGCCGCGTGAGCACTTTTGCCCTCCGCCCGGCACCCTTCTCGGGCGGGCTTCCAGTGTCACTCAGACCACACCGTGGGCAAAAAAAACCAACTAAAAAACTCATCTCCTACTCCAAAGAGCCAAAAAGTCCCCAAATGACTTTGATGTGTTAGGTCATGGGTGTCAAACTCTGGCCCGCGGGCCAAATTTGGCCCACCGTGTAATTTCATTTGGCCCTTGAAGCAATATCAAATTAACATTAAAGCTGGCCCATCAGGATTATACAGCGGTAGTGCCGCTGTAACACCGCATTCACCGCTTATACTCATACTTGCCAACCCTCCCGAAAATCTCCCAGGGCAACCATTCTCCCGAATTTCTCCCCGGACAACAATATTGGGGTCGTGCCTTATAGGCACTGCCTTTAGCGTTCTCCACAACCTGTCTTTACGTCCGCTTTTCCTCTATACATACAGCGTGCTGGCCAAGTCACATAATATATGCGGTTTGTACACACACACACAATTGAATGCAAAGGCATATTTGATCAACAGCCGTACAGGTCACACTGAGGGTGGCCGTATAAACAACTTTAACACTGTTACATATATGCGCCACACTGTGAAGCCACACCAAACAAGAATGACAAACACAATTCGGAAGAACAACCGCACCGAAACACAACAGAAAAAATATCCAGAATCCCCTTGCAGCACTAACTCTTCCGGGACGCTACAATATCCACCCCCTCTACCACCAAACCCTGCCACCCCCCAACCCCGACCACCTCACTTTTTTTATTTTCAAATGTATTAGCTAGTGGAAAAAGTTAATGTTGATATTTACATTAGAAGGCTGCAAATAGAAAAGGTTAATTGGCAAAACTAAATTGGCCCTAGTGTGTGAATGTGAGTGTGAATGTTGTTTGTCTATCTGTGTTGGCCCTGCGATGAGGTGGCGACTTGTCCAGGGTGTACCCCGCCTTCCGCCCGATTGTAGCTGAGATAGGCGCCAGCGCCCCCCGCAACCCCTAAAAGGGAATAAGCGGTAGAAAATGGATGGATGGATAGTAAAACCCCAAAGTCACATCATAAGTGCACAGGAAGCCAGTGCAAGTGAGCCAGTATAGGCCTAATATGATCAAACTTTCTTGTTCTTGTCAAAAGTCGAATTGATGCATCTTTGTATGTGCTTTCTTTCATCGATTTAAAGCAGTTATTGCAACATTATTATGATACATTCATTATATTTTATTAATCATGCTTTGACTGGAACTACTGGGCAAAAGGATGTTTACAACTTTAAGCACCTAATGAGAAGAACTATGTACCTATGAGCGCTTAAGCTTAATGTGTGGTCAGCTACTAAAAGCAAATTAACCAATATTAGATTCTAACTTTATAGGATAGGATAAAATAGTGGTTGCAGTGAAGATACAAAAAAATCCACATAAAATAAGGTAAAAACACATGAGAATAACAAACAAGTGCTCTTGATACAAAGTGGAAGCAGAATGCTTTCGGGTCGGTCTGAGGCTGAATGCAAAGAAAACCGAGGTCCTTACTCAATAACATCCCCCTGGGTCTTTGTAGGTCGTGGCCATCCGTTTTTTGTCTGGAATACAAAAATGATAAAACATAAAAATTAATCTTCCCTGTGTCTTGAGTTTGATAATATAACACAAAAAAAAACGACAAATGTCGACGGGAGTTCAAACAAAGTAGAAAAGTCTGTATGTTGTGAGTCTTATTCTGCGTTGTGTAGTTTTTTTTATAAGTAGGAGACACTCCACCATTCCGTCGTTTCATCATTTATTGACCACCTGTTTTGGAAACACGAAATACATTAACAGGTCTCTACTTTTCTGGCGGAGTGATACCTCATCAGCAAAAGTCCGATAGAAGAGGAAATAAACAGTCATTCTTATAAAAATAATAATTTAAATTACCATAACAAAAACGTTTTATCACAAAAAAAAAATAATAATACACAAATCCACATACTTTTGTTGGAAACATGAAACACATACACAGGTCTCTACTTTTCTGGCGGAGTGATACCTGAGTAAATACCATGAGTAATTATGACCAAACATTTCAAACATTCGACGCTCTAATCCTTACTTAACAAAATTGTGCATAAAAAAAATTCTTAAAACAACACATCACTTATACCGACAACATTAATGTTTTAACTTTTAAAGTATTATGAAAGTTTAGAAATAATATTTACACAAGAAACACAGAGCAATGAGGAACTATTACCTCATCAGCAAAAGTCCGATAGAAGAGGAAGTAAATATCCGAAAAAAACGCAGTCACTTCCTGCACCGGACATCCGGTTCTTCAAAATAAAACCAATACTTCAAAATAAAACATAACACCCTGTCTCGTTCATAATATAGCACAACAACATCACACTATTACATGTATTCTCCGTTCAATGTTTGTACAATTGTGTAGATTGCACACGGGCAGTGTCCCTATTCCGTGTCCTTGTCTGTGAGTGACCATGGGAACAACAACAACAACAGCAACAGCAGCAGTAGAAGAAAACAATGAAGAACAGTGTCATCACAAACAAGTTCGTCCCTGACTGCCTGGCAACCGCAGGCTTAAATAGTGCAGTGGTGATTAATAAATGATAAATGATACATGGGTTGTACTTGTACAGCGCTTTTCTACCTTCAAGGTACCTTGTTTACCTGTATCTCATCTTTTTTGTAAGGGGCGCTGGAAGCCGGCAGACCCGTCAGCGATCCCGTTCTGTCTCCCTGTAATGTTTGTCTGATCTTGAATGGGATTGTGCTGAAAATTTTAATTTTCCTGAAGGAACTCTCCTGATGGAATAAATAAAGTACTATCTAATAAAGTACTATCTAACTCAAAGCGCTTTGACACTACTTCCACATTGACCCATTCACACACTCATTCACACACTGATGGAGGGAGCTGCCATGCAAGGCCGTAACCACGACCCATCAGGAGCAAGGGTGAAGTGTCTTGCTCAAGGACAAATCGGACGTGACTAGGTTGGTAGAAGGTGGGGATCGAACCAGGAACCCTCAGGCTGCTGGCACGGCCACGCTCCCAACTGCACCACTCCGTACATGAGAAACAGTATTGGTCCAAGGACTGATCTTTGTGGAAATCCACAACAAATATCATCTAAGGCAGACTTCCAATTGCGAACTTCCAGAAACTGTTTTCTAGTCCTTCCGTTAATTTGTGACCCACTCATGAGCCAGTCCTCTTATTCCATATGTGTACAGTTTGTCCAATAATAACTTCTGATCGAGCGTATCAAAAGTGCTTTGAAGATCTGAAAAAAATACGTACAAAATGTTTTCTGTCTATTGCAGTTGAGATTTCTTCTACCAAATCAGTCATTGCGGTTGTTGTTGACTGATTGGGACGAAACCCACATTAATACACGTATTCGACCTGAAAGCAAACAATTTCTCTAAGATCTTTTAAAAACTGTGGAAGCAGTAATATTGGTCTGTAATTTAAGTACTCGTGCTTCCACCTTTTGTGGTATTAATTGAGCAATTTTCATATGACCTGGAAATCTTCTAGATATGGAAATTATATCTTCTATGAGTTGTTTTTTCCCTTGGCCTCAGCCTGTCATGATGTGGACTGTGGTGTGGTTTTTTTTCCCGTGGTGCAAATTGACTGGACCGGACATGGCGTGAAGGTAATGACATCTTTTATTGTTAATTCGGAAAAATTGAAGCGGAGGTTCAAAACGTGGCTATGAAAACAAAACTATTACTATAATGTAAACTATGGACATTAAACAAAACTAGCAAACTATGGCATGAATAACAAAAAGTTACTTGGAACGCGATATGGGCATGGATCATCAGCATAGAGGGCAAGCGTGTGTAGAGGGTGATGTCGCCAGGCTGACTGCCTGGCAACCGCAGGCTTTAATTGTGCAGTGTTGATTAATAGCTGCATGAGTCCAAGTGAATCAGGTGCGTGACATGACAGGTGAAAACTAATGGGTTGTCATGGTGAAAAAAACAAACAACAGTGCACACAACAGTGCACATTGAGTCCAAAACCAAACAGAACGTGACCGCAAAACATGACCGCTCCCACCAGTGTTTACCTGTATCTCACCTTCTTTGTATTGGGCGCCGGAAATTGCCAGACCCCTCAGCGATCCTGTTCTGTCTCTCTGTAATGTTTGTCTGATCTTGAATGGGATTGGACTGACAATTTTAATTTCCTCTTGGGGATTAATAAAGTATTTCTGAAATATCCCTTTCTTGAATAATACATTACAAATATACGGTTCGATAACTAAAACTGTGATGCTATTTATAAATGTCTTGTCCATGTTTACATCATCGGTTTTAGGTCTTATTTGGACACTGCTTCACAGTTGCCCTGCGATGAGGTGGCGACTTGTCCAGGGTGTACGACGCCTTCCGCCCGATTGTAGCTGAGATAGGCACCAGCGCCCCCCGCGACCCCAAAGGGAATAAGCGGTAGGAAATGGATGGATGCTTCACAGTTTGTAATATTTTAAATATTGTCTACTTTATCAAGAAAAATACTGTTTATATTATCTATTGTCGTTTATCCAATTGTATTAAAAACTTTCATTTTTGATATTCGTTTAGCCAAGGTACTACTACTACATCATCTTTATTGAAATGATTTGGACTTTTAAGTTGTGCTTTTTCTTTTTTTTTTAGAACCCTGTTAATTATTCCCCACGTGCCTTTTATGTATTTTTTTTATCAGTGTCCAGTAATTAACAATAGTAATATTTTTTGTTTTCTCAAAATCAATGTCAATTATAATTTTTTGTACCTCTCTTCTGAGTCTTTTGTCCTTGATTTGAAAAATGTTGTATACAAATGATTTTGTTTTCTTCTTCCCTACAAGCATTTTTTAATCCCATTTGTCATCCAAGGTTTGTTAATTAACTTTTTTCTGCCACTGCCTCCAATTTGGATTTTTTTTTACAGTTGTCACGCACATGAATCAATGTTTTCATAAATGAGTTTTATGCATTACTCACATCATCTTTGTACACTTCATTCCGTTTTTGTTTCTTCAAGTCTTCTCTCAAAGCGTTCAGGGCTTTTATTGATCTATTTCTTACAATTATCTCTGGTGGATGTTGCAGCGCAGTAATATATTGGTTCACATAAGCACAAATGTTCCTGGGTCGATGCTAGTAACGTCTGTAGTGACCTTGGGCAAAAAAATTCGCCCTTGCTACTGATGGGTCATGTTCAAAAACTCTGTCCTTGTCAGGCTTTCCCCTGACAGTTTGTCTATGTTTAAATTTTCCTCTGCATTTGTCTGTTTCTTCTGTTTAGTATCTCCCGTCTTTAGTTCCTGTCTAGTGCTCTTATTTTGTCAGTTTCCTGTCTTGTTCCCTGAGTGCTGTGTTCTTCCTCAGCTGCGGCTGATTGGCACCTGGCCACACCTGTTGCCAATCAGCCCGCTTCTATTTGTACCCTCTTCATCTTGTGTCAGTTGTTGGATCGTTGTATTGTCATTTGTATCGTTGTTGCCACATGTCGCTCTTGTCGTGTTGTTTTGATTTCAGCTATTAACTGTCGTGCTACATCTTGTCCTGGTCGTCGTAGCGGTAAGCTGTTTTTGTTAGCCGTAGCTATTTCCAGTTTTTCTGTTTGATATCCTCTAGCTTCCATGCTAAAGTTCCTTTTTTTTTCTTGTTAGCTTCTATGCTAAAGGCCTTTTGTTTTTTATCCGCCCACGTGCGCGCTTTTCGTTTGAACCCTTTGTTTGGTTTTGTATTAGTATTTATATTAAAATCAAGTTTGCTCACTCCATGCCTGCCTCCATCTCTGCACCTTGGGGTTCATCAACAAATACCCCTGACAGTCCTCCTTCAATATCGATTGTTAAAATGTGTTTCTTATTGCAAGTTTGTCCTTATATAAAATAGTGAACATACAAGACAACTTGTCTTTTAATAGTTTGTAAGCAAACATAGGCTCCTAATTAGTCTGCTGACATATGCAGTAATATATTCCATTCTATTATTTTGTCAACATTATTAAGGACAAGTGGTAGAAAAATTAATGATTAATCTACTTAGTCATTTACTGTTAATATCTGCTTACTTTCTTTCAACATGTTCTATCTACACTTCTTTTAAAATGTAATAATCACTTATTCTTCTCTTCTTTGATACTTAACATCTGTTTTGGATGATACCACAAATTTGGGTATCGATCCAATACCAAGTAGTTACAGGATCCTATATTGGTCATATTCAAAGTCCTCATATGTCGTATTTCCTGAGTTTATAAACATAATATAGATGTTAATAAAACAAAAAAATATTTTGTGATGCTAAAAAATATCTTTGTAATCCTAGTAGTATTGACCCGATACGCTCCTGTAGTTGGTATCATTACAGTGGATCAGTGGATGGTAGGTGTAGATCCACCACGTCATTATCAGAAAGCTACAGTGTGTAGTGAAGCATGTTTAGCTAATTCTTGTCCAGCAGGGAAAATACTTGGAAGAAACTTACTTTATTTGTCGCCATGGAGGTGAGGATTAGTGATTTAGAAGTCGCTACAACACTGCAGACTGTGGATGGACGTTAGCCGCTAGCTACCTCGCCATGTCTTAATGCACCTCTTCCTGAGGGCGTTTCAGTGTTATAATTTCACCTTTGTCGTTATTTTTTAAGCCAAAATGCGTCCGTTTTCCCTTTTCTGTCTATACAATGTGTCTGATTGTAAGTACTCAGTGATTGTGCATTGCCGAACATGCTCCTCTGCTCGTAAACCAGCAATGACACGACGTGACGAGAACGTGGGGGCGGTTAGGTGGCGGACCGGTACATTTTAGAGGAAGTATAATACCGGATATAATTCATTAGTATCGCGATACTATACTAATACTGGTATAACATACAACGCTAACAAGTGGTAAAGGATGGATGAATGGAAGGTATAGCCTGTAGTCTAGATAATATCGGACTGCCGATGTTATCGGCCGATAAATGCTTTATAATGAAATTTCGGAAATTATCAGTAAAACAAATACCCAGAATCCCTTGCAGCACTAACTCTTCCGGGCCGCTACAATATACACCCCCGGCTATCGAGACACGGCATCTAGACCAGACAAAGGGGGCGCACCGCCCCCACATCAGGTCACAGACTCCACAGCGCAAGGTCGGGCCACACGGGTACGGACCCCACTCAACAGGAAACGAGACCCGTGCAACACCCCACACAACATGTGTTCTACATATAGTAAATATTCATTTTCATCTTGGAGAAAGCAAACCACATGTTATGGTTTGCTAAGGGGAGGTGACGGCTCAGACACCAGAGGGCAGTAGTGTTCAATGATTTATTATATATATTCACTTTATATATATATAATAATCAAACAATTTGATTACAAACTATAGAATGGTGTGTGTCACAAATCCAAGAGTGTGTATAGTGAAAAAAACTATGTGTAAAACTTAACTGAGGTGTGTGTTACCAAGTGTTGAACGAGAGACGAGGAAGTCCAGGGGAAGAGAGGGATCTGTGTCCAAACGGTAAGTCGAGATCCAAGAGGCAGTCCAAGATGCAGGGGGAGAAACGGGTTATTGTCGAGACGCACAGCTCGACAACGCAGAGATATGCCAAAAGAAGACTATACTTCGGCGAGCGATGGCAGGTTGTCCAGGCTTAAGAAGGCAGCTCCTTCATTACATGCAGGTGTGCTGATTGCTGGTGAATGATTACAGCTGGTGGATGCTGCAGGGCGTCCCTGGATGTGCGCGCCCGTGGGCGTGTCCTGAGGTACGCTCCAGTGAGCGCACAGACGGATGAGGGGAGTTGGCAGGGGTCTGAGCCGTAACTCCACAAAGTTTAAGTAAATAGTGGTATTTCAGTTTGAGCACATGATTAGATAAGGCCCCTGAGTTTGATATTCACAGGAGAATTGGATCACTTCTCGTAGGAAAAGAGGCCCTTTTTTTCTTCTCTCTCTCTCTCTCTCTGGCACTCATCGAGAGCGGACGCTCCCCTTTCCCCGCCCTTATCTCTCCTGCTTGCTTTTTTGTCTTGTCTTAACTTTTTTGTTGCCTCTTTTTGCACTGCTCTCCAAATCTAAACATTGGAACTATTTAGCTGGCCTCAACGAAATTGACAAGATCTTGGGTTCGGAGTAACCTGCTTGTCGTGACGGAGCGGTTGTTGCTGGACAGACGACGGACTCTTGGGAGAAGAAGGAGTGCCGCGTACCTGGCGAACCTTGTCAGTCTAGGACGTGAAGATATCCACCTATTCGGAAATGTGACAACAGGACATCTGCTGATTGGAGTAAAGGGTTGCTCTGGTTTGTCGACAAATTGGAAGTTGCTGGGAGACTTCAAAGTACCCCAAAGCTGCCACAAATTATTGGAGGATGCGGAGAGAACTGTGGAAACTCTTGGGATTTTGGATCACATCTGACTGTCTTCCCAGCAGGATTTTGAGGACCAGTCATAGAAAATTTAGAGTGAAAAGCAAATTTTATTTTCACTCGTATACAAAACATTCTAACTTGGATTGTTTCCCGAGACTCTCCCTAAGGACAGTGCAGCGAAGACACAACAAACTCCAGTTACCTGTTGTTGTTGACTTTGGACTAGAGACTGCACGACATCAAGGCTTCGGAACAGAGACACGCGGCAGGCTTACACACAAACATGCACCCACAAAAATATACGCCACACACACATACCCCACCCCCAATTCAACGCCCTCGACTCAAATCCCATAGGGGTGATGGATGGTCAGCACCTAAAAGCTGCGGGCTACCACCATGACCTTGCACTCCCCTCCCTCTGTTACTAGATATCTGGAGATGCACCGTATTTTTCGGATTATAAATCACATTTTTTTTCATAGTTTAGCTGGGGGTGCGACATATACTCTGGAGCGATTTATGTGTGAAATTATTAACACAGTACCGTAAAATATAAAATAATAATATTTATCTCATTCACGGAAGAGACAAAGAAAATTTTAGCAATCGTCACATACACGTCTACCAATAAGAATTTGGCGGGGGAGGGTCATGGCAGAAGTGCATTGTGGGTCATGGAATGCTAATTGCTATATGCTACCGCCGTAGCTATTAAAATGGCTCATTTCAACAGTGGCGGTAACTTATAAAAACTGAGAAGGGCTGAACAAAAATGGCACCGCAGATTACAAGCAGGACGTAGTGAAATATGCAGCAGAAAACGACAAGAGGAAGCGGCGCGTACCTTTGGAGTTGGCAGAGTTGTTTAGAAGCGACATCGAGGAAGAAAATTTCATGGGATTAATCGATTAGGAGTGACAGATTGTTTGGTAAACGTATAGCATGTTCTATATGTTATAGTTATTTGAATGACTCTTACCATAATATGTTACGTTAACAAACCAGTCACCTTATCAGTTGCTGTTGGATTTTATCAAATAAATTTCCCCAAAAAATGCGACATATATATGTTTTTTTCCTCCTTTATTATGCATTTTCGGCCGGTGCGACATATATTCTGGAGTGATTTATAATCCGAAAAATACAGTATGTTGTAATATGTATTCGTGCTTTGCTATGGAGGTTTTTTCCCACTCCAGACTGGGCCCCCTTAGGAGCCCAGTCCAGACTGTATATTTTTTACTCATCCTTCCCCAGCATTTTACCTTTTGCTTGCTGAAAAGGAGAATTGAATTGAATTTGAGAGCACCCAGCATGGACGAATAGATTAGACGTCCTAATCTACGATTTGACTCCTTTGAATGGTTTCGCTGTGGAAACAGGACCAGGCTGTTTTGCAAAAAACACCCCCAAGGACACCTCAATGATGGACGCTTTTGACCTCCCCCCCTCTTCAACGACACCTAGAGTCGAACTTTTGCGGATCGGCCTCAGTCTAAAAAACATTACATCATCACACCCAAAACAATTGGGCATACACACACACATACACCCTTCCACCACCCCACACCTTCACCACCGCTTTTTCCCCTCGGATGGCAGCGCTTCAAAGCAGCGGTCGCCTTCCAGGGCCCCAACTTCCCCGCCCCTATGTTGCGAGTTTGTCATGATTTAATGTAACGTGTTTATGTGTGCATTGCACGGAGGTTTTTTTTACCACTCCAAACTGGGCCCCCTTGGGAGCCCAGTTTAGATTATATTTTTTTACACATCTTTTCCCCATCTTTTACGGGGCACCCCGAGGCGACCCATCAGCGTTCCTGTTCTGTAACCCAGTACACTTTTTGTTTGTCTAATCTTGAGCGGGTTTGTGCTGAAAACAAAGTTTTGTTGTACTTGTGCAACGACCATAAAAAACTACCTACCAACCTACCTTTCCCCCATCTTTTACGGGGCGGCCTCGAGCTGACCAATCAGCATTCCTGTTCTGTAACCTTGTACACCAGGGGTGCCCATTACGTCGATCGCGAGCTACCAGTCGACCGCTGGGGGTGTGTCAGTCGATCTCCAGCCAGGCTTTTAAAAAAAATAGACCTAAAAATGAGTGATCATCAATCTTCACCAAGACGTCACTTAAATGACATTCACGGTACCGGAGGGTCTTGTGAGATGACGCTGGCTGCTGCAAGATCATTAATATGAAAATATGACCGAGAGGAAAGCGAGAAACACTTTTTATTTCAACAGACTCTCGCGCCGTACCTTCCATCAAAACTCTAAAGGCCGACTGCACATTTCCTATCTTCACAATAAAAGCCCTGCTTCATGCTGCCTGCGCTAACTAAATATAGAGTCTCGGAAAACTGGCGTGCACAAGCGATCCCTCAGAAAGCTGGCGTGCACATCACTTGTGCACGCCAGCTTCCCGAGACTCTTATTTTGTTAGCGCAGGCAGCATGAAGCAAGGCTTTTATTGTGAAGATAGGAAATGTGCAGTCGGCCTTTAGAGTTTTGACGGAATGGACGGCACGAAAGTCTGTTGAAATAAAAAGTGTTTCTCGCCTTCCTCTCTGTCATTTTTTCATAATAATGAACTGGCAGCAGCCAGCGTCATCTCACAAGACCGTGAATGTCAATCAAGCAAGCTACGGAATTTGCCGCCAATGTTTTTCTTGTAAAGTGTATGGAAGCTGGATGAATTAGATGCCAAAAACCAACCACTTTCATGTGGTATTGTACAGAAAGAACAACTTTTTTTCTCCTCCATTTGAAAATGTGGGCGTTATCATCATTACTGTCTGATTCCAATCAATGCAAGTCATCAGAATCAGGTAATACAGCAACTTATATTCTTGTCTTTGTGAAAGAAAGACATCTATATGTGTTACACATGCTTGTATTATCATTAAACACATTTAGCTTGTTTACAAAAATGTCTCTTTCATAAATAAATAAATATAAATGATATATATAAATGAGGTAGATCCCCTCGAGTTGGTTAATTGAAAAGTAGCTCGCCTGCAGAAAAAGTGTGGGCACCCCTGCTGTACACGGTTTGTCTAATCTTGTGCTGAAAACAAAGTTTTGTTGCACTCGTGCAATGACAATAAAGACCTATCCTATCCTAATTGGGACTTCGGAATGCAAACGTGATAGCCCTATCCTTGAGAAGAGACTACCTGTGTAGCTCAAAGCCAACATTTGAATTATGACTTAAAGCAGTTGTTTTCTAGACACTTACATACGAACATCTCCTTTTATGGTCAGGATGTTTCTTGACTAAGCACACATACACCCGGAGACAGATAAGAGGAATAAAATAACAGATGCTTCGGCCTTTCCGGGAGAGGAGTCCTTCATATTTGACCTGACCTCCTCCCAGGAACTGCAGTCCTGTATAATGACACTCGCTTTTAGTTCAGTAAAGTGTCTCCGACATCTCTTTTGGTGCAGTCGCACTTCCGTGACATCCTTCTGTCCGGACAAGGATGGCAAGACCAGACATAAACTATGCACACAAAACTGCTCTCTTACTAGACTCCCGGATTGTCGGAAGATACAACTCTTTAAGCAGGACCAAACGAACACTAACACAGTTATCCATCCATCCATCTTTTTCCGTGTATCCAAGGTTGGGTCGCGGGGGCAGCAGCCTAAGCAGAGAAGCACGGACTTCCTTCTCCCCAGCCACTTTGTCCAGTTCTTCCCGGGGGGGTTCCCGAGGCGTTCCCGGGCCAGCCGGGACACATAGTCGTGGGTCTTCCCCGTGGCCTCCTACCGGTCCCTAGGGACGCAGTTATTATTTTCCTCCATCATCCATTGGCTATCTTGCACATCTTGTCCAAACCTTAAAACTGCCATCATGTGTAGAAAAGTGGAATGGAAATGAGAAGGATCACAGCAACATTCACCACCTTCTTTCTTTCCCTTTCTGCAAAAGACATCCATCTCTGTGCCATGGACTTGAGCTTTCCGAGCACTTGTGCATTAACACGGGAATTGATGCGCTCGTCACCTGGCTTTTTGTTTGTTTGAAGCGCCACACACGCAGCTTATATCTCGTGGTTGGTCAGATGTGTATTCGCACCCTTCGATGTGTCAAGAATGACGCACGAACGGTGGATGAATTATAGCAGAGCGATATCGAGTCCTTACACGCCGCTTTCTGGCTCGCTGAGGGTACACCGAGATGTTCCATACGTATATTGACGATAACATTGTCATTTTCAACCACCTCTAACACATCTGTACTATTTTGTTCTGAATAAGATAAGGTTGTGTCGTCCGCAAATAAAATACACTCACAGTTTGAAAACCATGTGTTCGTGGCCTGCGGACCTGCAGCGAAGCGGGGTGTGTCTGATCAGCTGTCACCCTGTTTAAAGGCCTACTGAAACCCACTACTACCGACCACGCAGTCTGATAGTTTATATATCAATGATGAAATATTAACATTGCAACACATGCCAATACGGCCTTTTTAGTTTACTAAATTGCGATTTTAAATCTTGCTGAAACGTTGCGCATTTTAGAGGACATTTTGTTCCAGCACCGTTCCCAGCTATAAGTCGTCTGTTTTCATCGCATAATTCCACGGTATTCTAGACAACTGTGTTCCTGGATCTTTTGCAATTTGTTCAATGAATAATGGAGACGTCAAAGAAGAAAGCTGTAGGTGGGAAGCGGTGTATTGCGGCCGCCTTTAGCAACGCAAACACAGCCGGTGTTTCATTGTTTACATTCCCGAAAGATGACGGTGAAGCTTTACTATGGGACAGAGCGGTCAAGCGAACTTGGTTGGATTGGACCACACACACAAAGTACAGTGTATTATGCAGCGATCATTTCGAAAGATCGTGTTTCAAAGAGGGTGTTTTGCGAAGGGCAGAGATGGGAATCGCCACCACCTGTCGACTGGTGCTGAAGAAAGGTGCGGGGCCAACCTTCAGGTCGTACAGGTACGACCATGTAATCTCACTAAAACACTAGCAACACAATAAGCAGATAAGGGATTTTCCAGAATTATCCTAGTAAATTTGTCTAATAACATCTGAATCGCTCCCACTCTATAGTCTTTTTTTTCTTCTAGTCCTTCACTCTTACTTTCCTCATCCACAAATCTTTCATCCTCGCTCAAACCAATGGGGGAATCGTCGCTTTCTCGATCCGTATCGCTCTCGCTGCTGGTGGCCATGATTGTTAACAATGTTCAGCTGTGAGGAGCTCCACAACCCGTGATGTCACGCGCACATCGTCTGCTACTTCCGGTAGAGGCAAGGCTTTTTTATCAGCACCAAAAGTGCTGATAAAAAATAATAACAATAATAACAAATAATAACTTTGTGAAATGAACAAAAACACCAGTAATGTAAAAAAAAGAAACACTGTGTTCTATTTTTTATGTCAATATAAAACACAAAGCAGTTTAGTTAATGAAGATACAGTCTAATAAACAAGCTTTTGTTCATCAACAAAACAATGTATTTCAGTGCTACAGTTTAGCCAACAAAAATAAACAAGAGTGATATCTCTTACATCTAATACACAATCTTCGTGCCTTACTGACACCATAAAACTTAAACAAAATGCCATGTCACATGAATAATAACTTTGTGAAATTAACAAAAACACCAGTAATGTAAAAAAACAAAACATGGAGTTTATTTTTTTATATCAATTTAAAAGAAAAAAGCAGTTTGGTTAATGAAGATACAGTCTAATAAATACACTTTTGTTCTTCAACAACACCATGTGGTTCAGTGCTACAGTTTAGCCAACAAAAATAAACAGGTGTGATACCTCTCGCGTCTAATACACAATCTTCGTGCCTTACTTACACCGTAAAACTTTAACAAAATGCCATGTCACATAAATAATAACTTTGTGAAATGAACAAAAACACCAGTAATGTAAAAAAAAAACACAGTGTTTTATCTTTGATATCAATATAAAACACAAAGCAGTTTGGTTAATGAAGATAAAGTCTAATTAACAAGCTTTTTTCATCAACAAAACAATGTGGTTCAGTGCTATAGTTTAGCCAACGAAAATAAACAAGAATGATACCTCTTGCATCTAATACGCAATCTTCGTGCCTTACTGACACCATAAAACTTTAACAAAATGCCATGTGACATGAATTATAACTTTGTGAAATGAACAAAAACACCAGTAACGTAAAAAAAACATGGTGTTTATTTTTTCATAGCAATTTAAAAAAAAAAAACAGTTTGGTTAATGAAGATACACTCTAATAAATACACTTTTGTTCTTCAACAACACCATGCGGTCCACTGCTACAGTTTAGCCAACAAAAATAAACAAGAGTGATACCTCTCGCGTCTAGTACACAATTTTCGTGCCTTACTAACACCATAAAACTTTAACAAAATGCCATGTCACATGAATAATAATTTTGTGAAATGAACAAAATCACCAGTAATGTAAAAAAAACATGGTTTTTACTTTTTGAAATAATAATAATAAAAAAAAACCTGTTTGGTTAATGAAGATACAGTCTAATAAACAAGCTTTTGTTCATCAACAAAACAATTTGGTTCAGTGCTACAGTTTAGCCAACAAAAATAAACAAGAGTGATACCTCTCGCATCTAATACACAATCTTTGTGCCTTACTGACACCATAAAACTTTAACACAATCCCCTGTCACATGAATTGTAACTTTGTGAAATGAACAAAAACACCAGTAATGTAAAAAAAAAAAACCATGGTGTTTATTTTTTTATATCAATTTAAAAAAAAAAAAGCAGTTTGGTTAATGAAGATACAGTCTAATAAATACGCTTTTGTTCTTCAACAACACTATGTGGTTCAGTGCTACAGTTTAGCCAACAAAAATAAACAGGTGTGATACCTCTCGCGTCTAATACACAATCTTTGTGCCTTACTTACACCGTAAAACTTTAACAAAATGCCATGTCACATAAATAATAACATTGTGAAATGAACAAAAACACCAGTGATGTAAAAAAAAACACATTGTTTTATTTTTGATATCAATATAAAACACAAAGCAGTTTTGTTAATGAAGATAAAGTCTAATAAACAAGCTTTTGTTCATCAACAAAACAATGTGGTTCAGTGCTACAGTTTAACCAACAAAAATAAACAAGAGTGATACCTCTCACATTTAATACACAATCTTCGTGCCTTATTGATACAAAAAACTTTAACAAAATGCCATGTCACATGAATTATAACTTTGCGAAATGAACAAAAACACCAGTAATTTTTTAAAAAGCAGTTTGGTTAATAAACAAGCTTTTGTTCATCAAGAAAACAATGTGGTTCAGTGCTACAGTTTAGCCAACAAAAATAAACAGGAGTGATACCCCCAGCATCTAATACACAATCTTTGTGGCTCACTGACAACACATCCTGCGCTCAATTTCGATGAGGTGACAAAACATTTAGCTGGTATTGATGATATTAGAACACTCACAAAGTTAGCAGTTAAATAAGGACGAGTGAGCATCCCAGTAAACAAACAGAATACTTTATAAACAAGTTGTTGAAACAAAGCAATTGGCTGCGTTTACTCGGAGGGAACGTCTCCAAGCACAGTTCTTGAGCAAAGTACGCATCATTTGCGCCATTTTTCCACGCATTTTTTTCGTGTTTTGAGTACACTGTCCAGACGTAGCCGTCACAGAGGACCGGGGTCTGGTACTTCATCTTTTTGCATTCTTCCGTTTCCAGGAAGTAAGCAGTGTTGCCTAAAATACATTAATAAATTACCTTTTTTTGGTAATTAAGAACTTAAACGGTATTTCTAACTAATTTTACTGTTACATCCTGTGACAGTCGCCCGCTGCCGTGCCGGTTCCCAGGACCATCAAGGAAGTACATCTCGCTTGAGCAGGTTTGACTCTTGTTTATTTTTCAATAACAAGCTTGTCTGCGGTCGGGACACTTTTCAGCTCCTTCTGCACTGCTCGCTCCTCGGTTGCTTTCCAGCCGCCGCCGTCGTCGTCGTCTGCTCTTTGCTGCTTTCGCTCATCCTTCTGGCCCATTCTCTCCTCCTTCTCCCCTTTTATAAAGCGTGAGGAGAAATGTCAATTGTGTACCGGTGCGCGATCCACGCACCTACACATGACTGCGGCGTCGCTCCCGGCACGCCCCGCCTCTCCGCTCGGCCGCATTCTCCGCCTCCTCGCCGCCATTTTGGGCCGGGCTCCAGCGTGCCCTACCCCGCTGCTCGTTTGCCGGTTCCACCTCTCCTCACATCCCTACTCAGAAGTGTAAGAAAACAAGAGTTATTATTATCATTCTTAACAAGGAGTTATTATTATTATCACCTCATTGTTAAATGTTACATACCAAAATATTAAACTAGTTAAACTAACATTTATTACCGCATGAACATATAGTAAATGTATGTTAAAATCGATTTCCAGTTACCGGGAAATTGGATAGGTTTAAATTTGAAAAGGTACCCATTCTTACATAGGACATTGAAATAAAAAGCGCACTTAAAACATAAAATAATGTATTGTGACAGCTGGATTTCTACCAGGTTTTATGGGATGCACTTATCAGATGAGAACTACATTATGTGGTTCTAATCTAAGACAGCCGGTCTTTGCTTTTTATTGAGACAATCTTAAGTGCATGGTGGATTGTACGTGATGGACACAATTGTAATTCACTTAATGATGTAGAAAACTCATTCCCAACTCTTTACTCCAAAAATTTAAATTATCTTAAGACTTTTCTGAGTCATGTACTTTATACTCAGTATGATTAAAAATGGGGCACATTTTTTGTTTCCCTGTTAATGACAAAATACCAAAATGCCTTGTATTTTCCAAATAAAGTTGCAGATACGACAATCAATCATGTTTGCATAGTCAGACTGAACAAACAAACACCTTAAAATATTTTTTTCTCCCATAAAGATATTCATAAAAGTGACACTGTAGAGGTTTGGTTGTGGTGACACACTAGTGGATGACCTCAACCCTTTTGGACTACAAAGTACATGGTCTACGGCGCTCCCGGAAAAAGACTTGAGGACCATGAAGGGCCGTATCAATCTTAAATCTTGCCAAGCCATGCTGTTGTAACACATGGCTTGGCATTCTCTTGCTGAAATAAGCAGGGGTGTCCATGATAACGTTGCGTGGATGGCAACATATGTTGCACCAAAACCTATATGTACCTTTTGGACTACAAAGTACATGGACGAAGGCGCTCCCGGAAAGAGACTAAAGGACCATTAAGGTGCATCTCACTCTTAAAGGTTGCGGGGTCCACATACTGAGGATAGGCTAAACATGAGTAGACCCTAAAATGTCCCAGGCTCCACATTATTACCAATCCTTAAAAAGGTCCCTGGGGTCCACCAAATATTACTAAAAACCCTAATGGTCCCAGGGTTCTACCAACAAGGATTAAACCCTAAAAGGTCCTGAGCTTCACCAAGTAAGACTAAATACTAAGAGGTCCGAGGGCTCCATTCACTCGGACTAAACCCGAAAAGGTCCCAGGCTCCACATTAGTACCAATCCTTGAAAAGGTCCCTGGGGTCCACCAAATATTACTAAAAACCCAAATGGTCCTAGGGTTCTACCAACTAGGATTAAACCCTAAAAGGTCCTTAGCTTCACCAACTAAGACTAAATCCTAAGAGGTCCGAGGGCTCCATTCACTCGGACTAAACCCAAAAGGTCCCAGGCTCCACATAAGTACCAATCCTTAAAAAGGTCCCTGGGGTCCACCAAATATTACTAAAAACCCTAATGGTCCCAGGGTTCTACCAACTAGGATTAAACCCTAAAAGGTACTGAGCTTCACCAAGTAAGACTAAATCCTAAGAGGTCCGAGGGCTCAATTCACTCGGACTAAACCCGAAAAGGTCCCAGGCTCCACATTAGTACCAATCCTTAAAAAGGTCCCTGGGGTCCACCAAATATTACTAAAAACTCTAATGGTCCCAGGGTTCTACCAACTAGGATTAAACCCTAAAAGGTCCCGAGCTCCACCAACTAAGACTAAGTCTTAAGAGGTTCGAGGGCTCCATTCACTCGGACTAAACCCGAAAAGGTCCCAGGCTCCACATTAGTACCAATCCTTAAAAAGGTCCCTGGGGTCCACCAAATATTACTAAAAACTCTAATGGTCCCAGGGTTCTACCAACTAGGATTAAACCCTAAAAGGTCCCGAGCTCCACCAACTAAGACTAAGTCTTAAGAGGTTCGAGGGCTCCATTCACTCGGACTAAACCCGAAAAGGTCCCAGGCTCCACATTAGTACCAATCCTTAAAAAGGTCCCTGGGGTCCACCAAATATTACTAAAAACTCTTAATGGTCCCAGGGTTCTACCAACTAGGATTAAACCCTAAAAGGTACTGAGCTTCACCAAGTAAGACTAAATCCTAAGCGGTCCGAGGGCTCCATTCACTCGGACGAAACCCGAAAAGGTCCCGGGCTCCACATTAGTACCATTCCTTAAAAAGGTCCCTGGGGTCCACCAAATATTACTAAAAACTCTAATGGTCCCAGGGTTCTACCAACTAAGATTAAACCCTAAAAGGTACTGAGCTTCACCAAGTAAGACTAAATCCTAGGCGGTCCGAGGGCTCCATTCACTCGGACTAAACCCGAAAAGGTCCCGGGCTCCACATTAGTACCAATCCTTAAAAAGGTCCCTCGGGTCCACCAAATATTACTAAAAACTCTAATGGTCCCAGGGTTCTACCAACTAGGATTAAACCCTAAAAGGTCCTGAGCTTCACCAAGTAAGACTAAATCCTAAGAGGTCCGAGGGCTACATTCACTCGGACTAAACCCGAAAAGGTCCCAGGCTCCACATTAGTACCAATCCTTAAAAAGGTCCCTGGGGTCCACCAAATATTACTAAAAACTCTAATGGTCCCAGGGTTCTACTAACTAGGATTAAACAAGCAAGATGGCGGCGCCCGGACGGGCTGCGACACTGCGGTGCTCTTGCTAAAGATGGAACATTTGGCGGAAATGCCGGACAGTTCTGCATACTTCATGGCTGGCTCGCATCGTGGTCACTCCGTGATCACGTACGACCGCCAGACACTTCTGGATATGGACATATTGGGCCGTTTTGGACTGATAGACGCGGGCGTGCTAAACATGCTAACTAGCTTGGGGATACATCGGCGGCTACATCCAGCGGCCTGTGAAGCAGGGGAGTCTAGTAGCAGCGGGGGCCGTCTACGGAGCAGACGCCAGCGGTGTGATCGGAAACGCGGATGTCGAGCGGGGCTAAAAACAAAGCAGAAGGCTAATCCCCACAGTACACCACTTCCCTCCACCCTGAAGACGGATTTAGATGGAAAATGCGAGACTACTGGTCTGGGTAAGGAGTCTGTTAAATTAGAACAAGTTTTTTCTGCTTTGAGTGTTTCAGAGTTGGACATGTGTTTTACTGAGGTGGCTAACTATGATGCGTGCAGTTTATCAAAGCAACAAACAAACAATCGGAAAATCCCCGTTACTGAGGAGGCTAACTATGATGCGTGCAGTTTATCAAAGCAACAAACAAACAATCGGAACATTCCCGTCGTATCAATTCCTAGATATGGTCGTAATTATACTGTATGCACTGGGCATAATAAACACAACATTATTAATATTGCTACTACGGATAATTTGATCAAAAATTCCCTAAAACAGCCCACTACCTATAATGTAGGTTTTTTAAACATAAGATCATTGTCTCCCAAAACGTTGTTAGTTAATGATATTATCAGAGGCAACAATCTTAACGTCATCGGTCTCAGCGTAACCTGGCTTAAACCAAACGACTTTTTTGCGCTAAATGAGGCATGTCCTCCTAACTTTACACATGCGCATATTGCCCGTCCGCTTAAAAGGGGTGGGGGGGTCGCACTAATATACAACGAAAACTTTAACCTTAGTCCTAACATAAATAATAAATATAAATCGTTTGAGGTGCTTACTATGAGGTCTGTCACACCGCTGCCTCTACACCTGGCTGTTATCTACCGCCCCCCAGGGCCCTGTTCGGACTTTATCAATGAATTCTCAGAGTTCGTTGCTGATCTAGTGACACACGCCGATAATATAATCATAATGGGGGACTTTAATATCCACATGAATACCCCATCGGACCCACCGTGCGTAGCGCTCCAGAGTATAATTGATAGCTGTGGTCTCACACAAATAATAAATGAACCCACGCATCGCAACGGTAATACGATAGACCTAGTGCTTGTCAAGGGGATCACCGCTTCCAAAGTTACGATACTCCCGTATACTAAAGTATTGTCCGATCATTACCTTATAAAATTCGAGGTTCAGACGCATGTTCGTCAAACTAATAATAATAATAACTGCTATAGCAGCCGCAACATTAATACGGCCACAACGACAACTCTTGCTGACCTACTGCCCTCGGTAATGGCACCATTCCCAAAGTATGTGGGCTCTATTGATAACCTCACTAACAATTTTAACGACGCCCTGCGCGAAACCATTGATAACATAGCACCGCTAAAGTTAAAAAAGGCTCCAAAAAAGCGCACCCCGTGGTTTACAGAAGAAACTAGAGCTCAGAAATTATTATGCAGAAAGCTGGAACGCAAATGGCGCACGACTAAACTTGAGGTGCACCATCAAGCATTTAGTGATGGTTTAATAACTTATAAACGCATGCTTACCTTAGCTAAAGCTAATTATTACTCAAATCTCATCCACCGTAATAAAAACGATCCTAAATTTTTGTTTAGTACGGTAGCATCGCTAACCCAACAAGGGACTCCTTCCAGTAGCTCCATCCACTCAGCTGATGACTTTATGCAATTCTTTAGTAAGAAAATTGAAGTCATTAGAAAGGAGATTAAAGACAATGCGTCCCAGCTACAACGGGGTTCTATTAACACGGACACGATTGTATATACGGCGGATACTGCCCTCCAAAATAGTTTCTCTCGTTTTGAGGAAATAACATTAGAGGAATTGTTACAACGTGTAAATGGAATAAAACAAACAACATGTTTACTTGACCCTCTTCCTGGGAAACTGATCAAGGAGCTCTTTGTATTTTTAGGTCCATCAGTGCTAAATATTATAAACTTATCACTTTCCTCGGGCACTGTTCCCGTTGCATTCAAAAAAGCGGTTATTCATCCTCTCCTTAAAAGACCTAACCTCGATCCTGACCTCATGGTAAACTACCGACCGGTGTCTCACCTTCCCTTCATTTCAAAAATCCTCGAAAAAATTGTTGCGGAGCAGTTAAATGAACACTTAGCGTCTAACAATCTATGTGAAACCTTTCAATCCGGTTTCAGGGCAAATCACTCGACGGAGACAGCCCTCGCAAAAATGACTAATGATCTATTGCTAACGATGGATTCTGATGCGTCATCTATGTTGCTGCTCCTCGATCTTAGCGCTGCTTTCGATACCGTCGATCATAATATTTTATTAGAACGTATCAAAACACGAATCGGTATGTCAGACTTAGCCCTGTCTTGGTTTAACTCTTATCTTACTGATAGGATGCAGTGTGTCTCCCATAACAATGTGACCTCGGACTACGTTAAGGTAACGTGTGGAGTTCCCCAGGGTTCGGTCCTTGGCCCTGCACTCTTCAGCATCTACATGCTGCCGCTAGGTGACATCATACGCAAATACGGTGTTAGCTTTCACTGTTATGCTGATGACACCCAACTCTACATGCCCCTAAAGCTGACCAACACGCCGGATTGTAGTCAGCTGGAGGCGTGTCTTAATGAAATTAAACAATGGATGTCCGCTAACTTTTTGCAACTCAACGCCAAAAAAACGGAAATGCTGATTATCGGTCCTGCTAGACACCGAACTCTATTTAATAATACAACTCTAACATTTGACAACCAAACAATTAAACAAGGCGACACGGTAAAGAATCTGGGTATTATCTTCGACCCAACTCTCTCCTTTGAGGCACACATTAAAAGCGTTACTAAAACGGCCTTCTTTCATCTCCGTAATATCGCTAAAATTCGCTCCATTCTGTCCACTAAAGACGCTGAGATCATTATCCATGCGTTTGTTACGTCTCGCCTCGACTACTGTAACGTATTATTTTCGGGTCTCCCCATGTCTAGCATTAAAAGATTACAGTTGGTACAAAATGCGGCTGCTAGACTTTTGACAAGAACAAGAAAGTTTGATCACATTACGCCTGTACTGGCTCACCTGCACTGGCTTCCTGTGCACTTAAGATGTGACTTTAAGGTTTTACTACTTACATATAAAATACTACACGGTCTAGCTCCATCCTATCTTGCCGATTGTATTGTACCATATGTCCCGGCAAGAAATCTGCGTTCAAAGGACTCCGGCTTATTAGTGATTCCCAAAGCCCAAAAAAAGTCTGCGGGCTATAGAGCGTTTTCCGTTCGGGCTCCAGTACTCTGGAATGCCCTCCCGGTAACAGTTCGAGATGCCACCTCAGTAGAAGCATTTAAGTCTCACCTTAAAACTCATTTGTATACTGTAGCCTTTAAATAGACTCCCTTTTTAGACCAGTTGATCTGCTGTTTCTTTTCTTTTTCTTCTATGTCCCACTCTCCCTTGTGGAGGGGGTCCGGTCCGATCCGGTGGCCATGTACTGCTTGCCTGTGTATCGGCTGGGGACATCTCTGCGCTGCTGATCCGCCTCCGCTTGGGATGGTTTCCTGGTGGCTCCGCTGTGAACGGGACTCTCTCTGCTGAGTTGGACCCGCTTTGGACTGGACTCTTGCGACTGTGTTGGATCCATTGTGGATTGAACTTTCACAGTATCATGTTAGACCCGCTCGACATCCATTGCTTTCCTCCTCTCTAAGGTTCTCATAGTCATTATTGTCACCGACGTCCCACTGGGTGTGAGTTTTCCTTGCCCTTATGTGGGCCTACCGAGGATGTCGTGGTGGTTTGTGCAGCCCTTTGAGACACTAGTGATTTAGGGCTATATAAGTAAACATTGATTGATTGATTGATAAACCCTAAAAGGTCCTGAGTTCCACCAAGTAAGACTAAATCCTAAGAGGTCCGAGGGCTCCATTCACTCGGACTAAATCCAAAAGGTCCCAGGCTCCACATTAGTACTAAGCCTTAAAAAGGTCCCTGGGGTCCACCAAATATTACTAAAAACTCTAATGGTCCCAGGGTTCTACCAACTAGGATTAAACCCTAAAAGGTCCTGAGCTCCATCAACTAAGACTAAATCATAAGAGGTTCGAGGGCTCCATTCACCCAGACTAAACCCGAAAAGGTCCCAGGCTCCACATTAGTACCAATCCTTAAAAAGGTCCCTGGGGTCGACCAAATATTACTAAAAACTCTAATGGTCCCAGGGTTCTACCAACTAGGATTAAACCCTAAAAGGTCCTGAGCTTCACCAAGTAAGACTAAATCCTAAGCGGTCCGAGGGCTCCATTCACTCGGACTAAATCCGAAAAGGTCCCGGGCTCCACATTAGTACCAATCCTTAAAAAGGTCCCTGGGGTCCACCAAATATTACTAAAAACTCTAATGGTCCCAGGGTTCTACCAACTAGGATTAAACCCTAAAAGGTCCTGAGCTTCACCAAGTAAGACTAAATCCTAAGAGGTCCGAGGGCTCCATTCACTCGGACTAAACCCGAAAAGGTCCCAGGCTCCACATTAGTACCAATCCTTAAAAAGGTCCCTGGGGTCCACCAAATATTACTAAAACCCCTAATGGTCCCAGGGTTCTACCAACTAGGATTAAACCCTAAAAGGTCCTAAGCTTCACCAACTAAGACTATATCCTAAGAGGTCCTAGGGCTCAATTCACTCGGACTAAACCCGAAAAGGTCCCAGGCTCCACATTAGTACCAATCCTTAAAAAGGTCCCTGGGGTCCACCAAATATTACTAAAAACTCTAATGGTCCCAGGGTTCTACCAACCAGGATTAAACCATAAAAGGTCCTGAGCTTCACCAAGTAAGACTAAATCCTAAGAGGTCCGTGGGCTCCATTCACTCGGACTAAACCCGAAAAGGTCCCAGGCTCCACATTAGTACCAATCCTTAAAAAGGTCCCTGGGGTCCACCAAATATTACTAAAAACTCTTAATGGTCCCAGGGTTCTACCAACTAGGATTAAACCCTAAAAGGTACTGAGCTTCACCAAGTAAGACTAAATCCTAAGCGGTCCGAGGGCTCCATTCACTCGGACGAAACCCGAAAAGGTCCCGGGCTCCACATTAGTACCATTCCTTAAAAAGGTCCCTGGGGTCCACCAAATATTACTAAAAACTCTAATGGTCCCAGGGTTCTACCAACTAGGATTAAACCCTAAAAGGTACTGAGCTTCACCAAGTAAGACTAAATCCTAGGCGGTCCGAGGGCTCCATTCACTCGGACTAAACCCGAAAAGGTCCCGGGCTCCACATTAGTACCAATCCTTAAAAAGGTCCCTCGGGTCCACCAAATATTACTAAAAACTCTAATGGTCCCAGGGTTCTACCAACTAGGATTAAACCCTAAAAGGTCCTGAGCTTCACCAAGTAAGACTAAATCCTAAGAGGTCCGAGGGCTACATTCACTCGGACTAAACCCGAAAAGGTCCCAGGCTCCACATTAGTACCAATCCTTAAAAAGGTCCCTGGGGTCCACCAAATATTACTAAAAACTCTAATGGTCCCAGGGTTCTACTAACTAGGATTAAACCCTAAAAGGTCCTGAGTTCCACCAAGTAAGACTAAATCCTAAGAGGTCCGAGGGCTCCATTCACTCGGACTAAATCCAAAAGGTCCCAGGCTCCACATTAGTACTAGCCTTAAAAAGGTCCCTGGGGTCCACCAAATATTACTAAAAACTCTAATGGTCCCAGGGTTCTACCAACTAGGATTAAACCCTAAAAGGTCCTGAGCTCCATCAACTAAGACTAAATCATAAGAGGTTCGAGGGCTCCATTCACCCAGACTAAACCCGAAAAGGTCCCAGGCTCCACATTAGTACCAATCCTTAAAAAGGTCCCTGGGGTCGACCAAATATTACTAAAAACTCTAATGGTCCCAGGGTTCTACCAACTAGGATTAAACCCTAAAAGGTCCTGAGCTTCACCAAGTAAGACTAAATCCTAAGCGGTCCGAGGGCTCCATTCACTCGGACTAAATCCGAAAAGGTCCCGGGCTCCACATTAGTACCAATCCTTAAAAAGGTCCCTGGGGTCCACCAAATATTACTAAAAACTCTAATGGTCCCAGGGTTCTACCAACTAGGATTAAACCCTAAAAGGTCCTGAGCTTCACCAAGTAAGACTAAATCCTAAGAGGTCCGAGGGCTCCATTCACTCGGACTAAACCCGAAAAGGTCCCAGGCTCCACATTAGTACCAATCCTTAAAAAGGTCCCTGGGGTCCACCAAATATTACTAAAACCCCTAATGGTCCCAGGGTTCTACCAACTAGGATTAAACCCTAAAAGGTCCTAAACTTCACCAACTAAGACTATATCCTAAGAGGTCCTAGGGCTCAATTCACTCGGACTAAACCCGAAAAGGTCCCAGGCTCCACATTAGTACCAATCCTTAAAAAGGTCCCTGGGGTCCACCAAATATTACTAAAAACTCTAATGGTCCCAGGGTTCTACCAACTAGGATTAAACCATAAAAGGTCCTGAGCTTCACCAAGTAAGACTAAATCCTAAGAGGTCCGTGGGCTCCATTCACTCGGACTAAACCCGAAAAGGTCCCAGGCTCCACATTAGTACCAATCCTTAAAAAGATCCCTGGGGTCCACCAAATATTACTAAAAACTCTAATGGTCCCAGGGTTCTACTAACAAGGATTAAACCCTAAAAGGTCCTGAGTTTCACCAAGTAAAACTAAATCCTAAGAGGTCCGAGGGCTCCATTCACTCGGACTAAATCCAAAAGGTCCCAGGCTCCACATTAGTACTAAGCCTTAAAAAGGTCCCTGGGGTCCACCAAATATTACTAAAAACTCTAATGGTCCCAGGGTTCTACCAACTAGGATTAAACCCTAAAAGGTCCTGAGCTTCACCAAGTAAGACTAAATCCTAAGCGGTCCGAGGGCTCCATTCACTCGGACTAAATCCGAAAAGGTCCCGGGCTCCACATTAGTACCAATCCTTAAAAAGGTCCCTGGGGTCCACCAAATATTACTAAAAACTCTAATGGTCCCAGGGTTCTACCAACTAGGATTAAACCCTAAAAGGTCCTGAGCTCCACCAAGTAAGACTAAATCCTAAGAGGTCCGAGGGCTCCATTCACTCGGACTAAACCCGAAAAGGTCCCAGGCTCCACATTAGTACCAATCCTTAAAAAGGTCCCTGGGGTCCACCAAATATTACTAAAACCCCTAATGGTCCCAGGGTTCTACCAACTAGGACGCTTTTCGTTTCTTCTTATTGATATTCCTTTTTTTGTTAGAATTTCCTTAGATTAGTATTCCTCCTTATTTTTGTGGAGTGATTTTGAGTTAATTGTTTATCCTCAGAATTATTTTTCCGCGTGTTGATTATTCTTGCGAAAAACTTTTTGCATTGGAGGTAAAAAGTTGTTTCAAAATAAAAGCGTTATTTCTTTGAACTTCCTCTCTGCATTTGGGTCATCTCCTTACTCCGAGTCCTAACACTAAGACTAAATCCTAAGAGGTCCGAAGGCTCCATTCACTCGGACTAAACCCGAAAAAGTCACAGGACTCCACCAACTAAGGCTACACTTTCAATAAAATAGAATAGAATTACTTTATTGTTATTATACAAAACCCAAAACCAGTGAAGTAGGCACGTTATGTAATTCGGAAATAAAAACTGATCCACGTTTTGGATCATGGCATATTCTGGTTTTGGTTCTGTTTATCACATTCTATCTCGTATTGGTCTTCCTCAGTTCTTTTATGGCACTTCCTGGTTTGTGTTTGTTGTCCTAGCAACGCACTTTGGTCACCTGCCTTCCGTTTAATCACGCACACCTGCCTCCTGATTTATCTTCTTATTTAAGACCGCCTTTGTCGGACATTCATTTTTGGACTCTTGTTTGCTCCCACGCAATAGATGACGTCGCATTCCATTAACCAGCGTAGAGATGTTGGGGACATCTCTACGCTGCTGATCCGCCTCCGCTTGAGATGGTCTCCTGTGGACGGGACTCTCGCTGCTGTCTTGGATCCGCTTGAACTGAACTCTCGCGGCTGTGTTGGAGCCACTATGGATTGAACTTTCACAGTATCATGTTAGACCCGCTCGACATCCATTGCTTTCGGTCCCCTAGAGGGGGGTTGCCCACATCTGAGGTCCTCTCCAAGGTTTCTCATAGTCAGCATTGTCACTGGCGTCCCACTGGATGTGAATTCTCCCTGCCCACTGGGTGTGAGTTTTCCTTGCCCTTTTGTGGGTTCTTCCGAGGATGTTGTAGTCGTAATGATTTGTGCAGTCCTTTGAGACATTTGTGATTTGGGGCTATATAAATAAACATTGATTGATTGATTGATTGAACTATTAGCGCTCGGTTAGCTTCCACGCTATCTTGTTTGTTCTTTTCCTTAATTCTCACGCTAGCGCTTTCTGTTCTTTCTAGCTTCCACGCTAGTTCTGTTGTTTTGTTTGTTAGTACCTTCGTGCAAAGTGTTTTGTTTCCTAGTCTGTTTTATCGTGTTCTTTAGTGTGTAAATAAATCATTATCCTTACCGGCACGCTGCGTTCCATTTTCGCTGCACCCACGATGCCACTGAGACGTCACATGTTGTTCACTATTCTTCATTTATTTTAGATTGCCTTTCAAATGTCTATTCTTGATGTTGGATTTTATCAAAAAAATTTCCCCCCAAAAATGCGACGTATATATGTTTTTTTCCTTCTTTATTATGCATTTTCAGCCGGTGCGACGTATACTCCGGAGCGACTTATTATCCGGAAAATACGGTAATGGCTATTTTTTTCGGTGGTGTCGACAACTGCACTGAAGTCGACTATCAAGCTGGGCTTACGACTTCCCGACGAGCACAACAAATCTACGCTGCGGTTTTTCGATGACCCGGAATTAGTCGGACTGTTTAGTCGAACGTCCTGAACCTTTGGCTCTTTTTCTCTGCAGGATCATGAAAGAAAAAAAAAAAAAAAGCAAATATACCCTTTTTTGCAACTCATTTGAGCATCCTGGCGGTTGATAAAATAGCATCGCTCCGGTAATTTCATGGCCGGCTGCCTCTAAATTGGGTCAATTCCACTCCGTTTTGTCATTTCTGATATGTTGCTGTCAATTATGACATTTGGAAGGGGAACAATTACTAACTTGTCTTGTGTTTTATCGACCCACGCTTACTTTAACACGTACTCATTCAAACTTTTTTGTTCTTTTTCAGTTCGTGCGGAGGGAAGGGGGGGAAAAAAAAGGTGCATACATTTGAATACAATTTTCCTGTCAGCATGTTAATGAGATTAGTGAGTAATGGGCTGCAACACGGTTGTTTGTCACTCTCTGACATCCGGCACCCGGATAACTTTATCTAATCCAACTATGTCTATTAGATTGTGCCGTTTGCAGCTGACGGTGATTAATGAAAAATAATAGATGTGTTGATGATTTATTGAAGGCAGGAGCGCTATGGATTTTAATCTTTTTTTATGCAAATACACAGGTAGTCATTATTTTAGGGCCTGGTCTTCGACGTGTTAATTAAGAGTAATTGATCACAGAAAATATAACGTGTTGCAAAAATTTTGCATTAGAGAGAACTAATGCATTTTTACCCCTTCACTGGCAGATAACTTTTCTCCGTGCCTTTGTTCCTCGCACACCGATAACATTGACGCACAAGATGCACTAAGCACCCCAGAGCTTTAGGCCGAAGACAAACGACTTGGCTTATCGCTGAAACACTTTCTTGTTTACAGTGTCATCTTTAGTGCAAAACACATTCCAGCCAGCCAAGGTTGGTAAGCCCACCTCAGATGAGTTTTTTGAAAATATCTTTGCGTCATTGAAAGTGTTGAATATACTGTAACTCACCTCAATGTAGGAGGTAGGGGCAAGGATGGGCTACTTCTGCCTACTTCAGGGCCAGGCAACACAAAACGTACAAAAGCCAAAACCAGTGAAGTTGGCACGTTGTGTAATTCATAAATAAAAACCGAATACAATGATTTGCAAATCCTCTTCAACTCATATTCAATTAAATAGACGAGATATTTGTTGTTAAAAATCAGTAAATTAGAATTTAATGGCAGCAACACACTGAAGTGAAGTGAATTATATTTATATAACGCTTTTCTCTAGTGACTCAAAGCGCTTTACATAGTGAAACCCAATATCTAAGTTGCATTTAAACCAGTGTGGGTGGCACTGGGAGCAGGTGGGTAAAGTGTCTTGCCCAAGGACACAACGGCAGCGACTAGGATGGCGGAAGCAGGAATCGAACCTGCAACCCTCAAGTTGCTGGCACGGGCGCTCTACCAACCGAGCTATGCCGCCCCCTACTCTACTCTAAGAGGTGGGTAGAGTAGCCAGAAATTGTAGTCAAGTAAGACTACTGTTACTTTAGAGATGTATTACTCAAGTAAAAGTAAGGATAGTCACCCAAATATTTACTGGAGTAAAAGTAAAAAGTATGTGGTGAAAAAAATACTCAAGTACTGTTTGTTTAAAGGGGAACATTATCACCAGACCTATGTAAGCTCAATATATACCTTGATGGTGCAGAAAAAAGACCATATATTTTTTTAACCGATTTCCGAACTATAAATGGGTGAATTTTGGCGAATCAAACGCCTTTCTGTTTATCGCTCTTTTGGCGATGACGTCAGAATGTGACGTCGCCGAGGTAATACAGCCGCCATTGCAAAAACCGGGTCTCAGCTCTGTTATTTCCCGTTTTTTCGACTATTTTTTGGAACCTTGGAGACATCATGCCTCGTCGGTGTGTTGTCGGAGGGTGTAACAACACTAACAGGGAGGGATTCAAGTTGCACCACTGGCCCGAAGATGCGAAAGTGGCAAGAAATCTGCCGCCAGACCCCCATTGAATGTGCCGGAATGTCTGCACATTTTACCGGCGATAACAGAAATGGCACAGAGATGTATGGATAACCTGCAGATGCATTTGCAACGATAAAGTCAACGAAATCACAAAGGTAAGTTTTGTTGATGTTGTTGACTTATGTGCTAATCAGACATATTTGGTTGCGGCGTGACTGCCAGCTAATCTATGCTAACATACTACGCTAATCGATGCTAACATGCTATTTACCTGCGGTGATAAAGCAGATATGGCACAGAGATGTATGGATAACCTGCAGTTGCAATTGCAACTATAAAGTCAACGAAATCACATGGGTGAGTTTTGTTGATGTGTACTGCCAGCTAATCGATGCTAACATGCTACGCTAATCGATGCTAACATGCTATTTACCGGCAATGCTAAAGCAGACATGGCACAGAGATGTATAGATAACCTGCAGATGCATTTGCAAATATAAAGTCAACGAAATCACAAAGGTGAGTTTTGTTGATGTTAACTGCCAGCTAATCGATGCTAACATGCTACGCTAATCGATGCTAACATGCTATTTACCTGCGGTGATAAAGCAGACAAGGCACAGAGATGTATGCATAACCTGTAGATGCATTTGCAACTATAAAGTCAACAAAATCACAAAGGTGAGTTTTGTTGATGTTGACTGCCAGATAATTGATGCTAACATGCTACGCTAATCGATGCTAACATGCTATTTACCTGCGGTGCTAAAGCAGACATGGAACAGAGATGTATGGATAACCTGCAGATGCATTTGCAACTATATAACGTTTCCTTCCACCCACATTTAATGCGGAAAAAACACTCACCAATCGACCGATTTAAGTTGCTCCAGTGTCACGAGATGTGAAAGTCCTGATCGTTTGGTCTGCACATTTTTCCGGCGATGCTAACGCAGCTATTCAGCCATGCTACGGCTATGAATAGCGCCAATAGCTATTCGCTCAATAGCTTCAGTTTCCTCTTCAATACTTTCATACTCCAACCATTCGTTTCAATACATGCGTAATCTGTTGAATCGCTTAAACCGCTGAAATCCGAGTCTGAATCCGAGCTAATGTCGCTATATCTTGCTGTGCTATTCGCCATTGTTTGTTTACATTGGCAGCACTGTTTGACGTCACAGGAAAATGGATAGTGTCTTCCCAGAGAGCGAAAAAAATGCACTTTAAAGGTTTTTTTTAGGGATATTCCGGGACCGGTAAAATTTTGAAAAAAACTTCAAAAAATACAACACGCCACTGGGAACTGTTTTTTTTATTGTTTTTAACCCTTTTGAAATTGTGATAATGTTCCCCTTTAATGATGAAGGCAACAAGTAATGCACAAAAACACAAAAATAGCAATGGACATATTCAGAGCCAGGAATACCTCTTGAGGAACTAAAACAATAATATACATATTAAATAATATGTATTTGCTTTTACGCAAAAAAATTTAAAATCAATTTTACCTTTGCAACCTCATTATACTATTGGCTAAGTTTTATATTCATTAATGTAAGTTTTTCAATGCCTGACGTGTTTTTTGTGCCTTTAAAAAAGATTTAGAACTCTACATTAAAACACTCTACCTCTAACAACCAAAAAGCTGTGAAAACGATGATGCTGTGTTCCAAATTTAAGTTATTTACTGAGATTGCGTGAGCCTATGGCTTTGCACTTTGTTTATTTTACATACCGTATTTCCTTGAATCGCCGCTGGGGCGCTAATTAATTTAAAACCTCTTCTCATTCCTGCGCTTACCAAAGGTATGCGGTAAAAGTAAGCATGCGCTAATTATTTTAAAACCTCTCCACACTCCGGCACTTACCAAAGGTATGCAGTAAAAATTTGGGTGTGATGTAAGTTTGGACCTCAAATCCTACTGAATAGCTCTTATTCTTCTTCCCCTTATGCGATTTCAAATTACCGGTATTGAAATCAGCCTTTTCCATTTTGAAAATGATGACAGGGGAAGTGTCACTCGTGACGTCACGAGTTTGACCAGGCGGTAATACTAAGCATGCGCTATTTATTTTGGGAAGCGAGTTTGACCCAGCAGTAATTCAAGGCAGGCGCATACTATATGCCTTGCGGCAATTCAAGGAAATACGGTATATATATATTTTTTGCATTCTATTTTATTTACTTTGAATTTACAACCCCCTGGCTCTGTTTTGTACGGTTTTTATACTGTTTTGTACTGTTTTTTTACTTACTATAATTATTATTTTCAACTGTTTGTAAATGTTGAAATTCATAAATAAAGGTTTATATAAAAAAAAATGTTTTTTAAGTGTGCAGTTAATCATGTGACCGCCTGGCTCTGTTTGATTGGTGAAACGGAGTCAAATGTCACCAGGTACTGCATTTGATTGGTGAAACGGAGTCAAGCGTCACCAGTGACTGCATTTGATTGGTGAAACGCAGGCATGTGATAAATCCTACTTTGAAGGTCTGTCTGAAAAAAAAAAACCAAACAAAGCGTGCATTAACAGATCGATAAAAATCAATAGCGAGTAGCGAGCTGAATGTAGATAAATGGAGCGGAGTAAAAGGAGCGTTTCTTCTCTATAAATATACTCAAGTGAAAGTAAAAGTATGTTGCATTAAAACTATTCATAGAAGTACAATTTATCTTAAAAGTTACTCAAGTAGATGTAACGGAGTAAATGTAGGGCGTTACTACCCACCTCTGGCTACACATTGCAAAAAAGTTGGCACAGGAGCATTTTTACCACTGTGTTACATGGCCTTTCCTTTTAACAACACTTGTTTGGGAACTGAGGTGACCAATTTTTGAAACTTTTCAGGTAGAATTCTTTCCCATTCTTGCTTGATGTACAGCTTAAGTTGTTCAACAGTCCGGGGTATTTTACACTTCATAACGCGCCACACATTTTCAATGGGAGACAGGTCTGGACTACAGGCAGGCCAGACTAATACCCGCACTCTTTTGCTACGAAGTGACGGAGATAGATATCTGCATATATACACATTTTAGAGTTATTTCTTCTTTCTAGTCATATTTGAAATATCTAGTGTTTTCCATTTGTACTTTTTCTATTTTATAATCTCATGTCTTTGGTACACTGCAAGTTAACCTTGGCTTTAGGAATGTGAGGAGCAGATATACTCCCTTTCTTATTTCATCCTGTGCTCAGCTAAGGAGAAACAATAGACATGTGTATTGGTTCCGGAGGGTGGGGGCTGTTTGCGGATTGAAGAAGTAGTCGCTTCCCGTTTTAATATTAGATCCAGTAGGGCGATGCAATTTGAAGTGTCATGCATAGATTTGGTTTCCCAAAGCTTTGGTATTAAAATATCAAGATAAGGTACTCTGTCTCAGGATTTCATTTAAAACCAGTTTATGTGTCATCCAACGAACACTTGGGGGTGACCGGCAGAAGGACCGGGTCAAATACAACAGAAGCCACGCTGTTGTAACACGTGGTTTGGCATTGTCTTGCTGAAATAAGCGGGGGCGTCCATGATATTGTTGCTTTGATGGCGACATATGTTGCTCCAAAACTTGTATGCACCTTTCAGCATTAATGGTGCCTTTACACACGTGAAAGTTACTAATACACCCCCATACCATCACAGATGCTGGATTTTGAACTTTGGGCCTAGAACAATCCAGAAGACACAACATCCATATGTGAAGAGGCGGAGCCGGCACGCCGACAGAGAGGCAGGGCCCGGCCCAAGATGGAGGCGGGGACGGTGAGCGAGCGGCGGGGCCGGGAGCGATGCCACAATCAAGATCAGGTGTGTGGATCGCGCACCTGGGGACAAATTAGTAATCCTCTCGCACTGTTTAAAAGGGCGACAGCTGTGAATGTCGGAAAGAGAGGCGGAGAGACTCGAAGGAGCCAGAGGGAAGCTGACGCGGAGCAAGAGAGGAAGAGAGCCAATGGCAGACGACGAGCGGGCGGAGAAGAGGAGCTGAAAAGCAAACTGAACTGGGCTTTTATTTGCAAAAATAAAAAAAGTCACAACCCCGCTCAACGATGTCCCTATTTGGTGGTCCATGGAACCCGCATAACGGCGAGAGTCTGTCACACTATAGTTTCCAAATTTAATCTGAACTGTGGACTTGTCAGACCACAGAACACTTTCACACTTTGCATCAGTCCATCTTAGCTGAGCTCGGGCCCAGCGAAGCTGGCGGCGTTTCTGGGTGTTGTTGATAATTGTTGATTATTTATGTTTATTCAATATTTAGAATGTGAGTAATAATTAAGTGAGTAATAATCAGTGATTTTGTTGAAAGACAAACGCGAAAGGCGAGATGCGTTTTTGAAGTTATTGCGTATGCTTAAAATGAGCAACATACGTAAATATTGAATGTTATTATAAATATGCTATATGGTGGTCAATATATACGACATATATATTTACAACATTCTTGTTAAAACTTAATGGAGGTGTTTGGATGACAAAAAAAAAGTGCAGTTCCCCAAAAAATTGAGCTAAATGTGAGAAATATCTCTGCTAAAAAAGTGGGACTTTGTTTTCACATTCAGCACCCCACAGATGTCTATCATTACAGCAAAATATGATATTAATGCTTTTCTTGCCGATTGTTCAAGATGTTGCCGCAGACCTTTTTGTGTGGTTTTATGTTTGACAAAATTTCACGGAAACACAAATGATGCCTGTCAAAATTCTTTATCCGGCAGAGGCCTGGGAAATTGAATCCCAACACCCGAGCCATCACAGCCAATTTTAACCATTGATGCTTCAGCAGTCATTGAAACGTCTTCTGATGACAGGATCAGAAACCCAAGTCACACTCCAAGTAGTTCACGGGGACTGAAGTAGATCTGTTTAAATCCCAGCGGGACTCTTTTCCAATTGTAAAAGTGACATACACTATATTGCCAAAAGTATTTCTCCACCCATCCAAATGATGAGAATCAGGTGTCCTAATCACTTGGTTTCTACAAACATTTCTGAAAGAACAGGCCGCTTTCAGTGATTTCCAGCGTGGAACTGTCATAGGATGCCACCTGTGCAACAAATCCAATCGTAGAATTTCCTCACTCCTAAATATTCCAAAGTCAAATTTATTAGAAGAAAAATTAAGAGTTTGGGAACAACAGCAACTCAGCCAACACTGACGGCGCATAGCGCAAAGACTTTCTGCACAGTCAGTTGCTACAGAGGTCCAAACTGCATGTGACCTTCCAATTAGCCCACGTACAGTACGCAGAGAGCTTCATGGAATGGGTTTCCATGGCCGGGCAGCTGCATCTAAGCCATACATCACCAAGTGTGTAAAGCACGTTGCCGCTGGACTCTAGAGCAGTGGAGACGCCTTCTCTGGACTGAAGAATCATGCCTTTCCATCTGGCGATCTTATGTACCAGTCTGGGTTTGGAGGTTGCCAGGAGAACGCTACAATTCGGACTGCATTGTAATTTGGTAGGAGGAGGAATTATGATGTGGGGTTGGTTTTTCAGGAGTTGAACTTTGAATTCTACAGGATACCAAAACATTTTTGGACAACTCACATATGAACTTCAAGTTCATATCTGAGTAAAGGCAGGTGGCCAAATACTTTTGGAAAAAAAGTGCATATGCCACCTTTTTGGCAGATAGCAGAATTTTACTGGTTGATACCAATATCTATTAACTTCTATGATTAACAATACGTATTAAAGATTACAAAGAGTAAACCCATGTACTTTTAAATTCACTATTTCAGTGATTCTCAAACTGTACCACAATACCACAAGTGGTACAGTTTGAGAATCACTTAATTAAATATTCCAAGTACACAGTGTTACTGTTCAAACTGTGTATAATGTTTACAATGGCCAAAGATACCAACTATACTTTCTAAATAAAACCTCGGCCTTGTTTTTAATGAATACCTAGGCCTACTACGCTATTCTGAGGCGGTACATCTGTGAAAAGAGTTTGAGAACCACTACACTACTTTATTAAAAAGGGTTTCCAAAAGTCAAGTATTTGAGATCATCGTGCTTCAACATTTTCAAATTGCAGTATCAAGTAAACAAAAAGAACATTATATATATATATATATATATATATATATATATATATATATACACACACATATGAGTTGTGAAAATGTGTTGGATGTAAATATAAATGGATTACAATGATTTGCAAATCCTTTTCAACCCATATCCAATTGAATGCACTACAAAGATAAGTTATTTGATGTTCAAGCTGATAAACTTCATTTTTTATTGTAATTAATAATCAACTTCGAATTTCATGACTGCAAGACGTGCCAAAGTAGTTGGGAAAGGGCATGTTTACCACTGTGTTTCATCACCTTTTCTTTTAACAACACTCAATAAACGTTTGGGAACTGAGGAAACTAATTGTTGAAGCTTTGAAAGTGGAATTATTTACCATTCTTGCTTGATGTACAGCTTAAGTTGTTCAACAGTCCGGGGTCTTGTTGTTGTATTTTACGCTTCATAATGCGCCACACATTTTTGATGGGAGACATGTCTGGACTGCCCGCGGGCCAGGAAAGTACCCGCACTCTTTTACTACGAAGCCACGCTGTTGTAACACGGGGCTTGGCATTGTCTTGCTGAAATAAAGAGGCGCGTCCATGATAACGTTGCGTGGATGACAACATATGTTGCTCCAAAACCTGTATGGACCTTTCAGCATTAATGGTGCCTTCACAGATGTGTAAGTTACCCATGCCTTGGGCATTAATACACCCCCATACCATCACAGATGCTGGCTTTTGAACTTTGTGCCTATAACCATCCAATTGGGTGTTTTCCTATTTGTTCTGGAGGACACCACGTCCTTAATTTCCAAATATAATTTGAAATGTGGACTCGTCAGACCACAGAACACCTTTCCACTTTGCATCAGTCCATCTTAGATGAGCTCGGGCCCAGCGAAGCCGGCGGTGGTTTTAGGGTGTTTTTGATTAATGGGTTTGGCTTTGCATAGTAGAGTTTTAACTTGCACTTACAGATAAAGCAACCAACTGTAGTTACTGACAGTGGTTTTATGAAGTGTTTCTGAGCCCATGTGGTGATATCCTTTACACATTGATGTCGGTTTTTGATGCAGTACCGCCTGAGGGATCAAAGGTCCGTAATATTATCCCTTACTTGCAGTGATTTCTCCAGATTTTCTGAACCTTTTGATGATTTTACGGACCGTAGATGGTAAAATCTCAAAATTCCTTGCAATAGCTCGTTGAGAAATGTTGTTCTAAAACTGTTCGACAATTTGCTTACAAAGTGGTGCGTGCGTCATGAACACATAACACATGAAATTAATGAGTTGTCTTGGTGACAAAAACATAAAAGAGTGCACAATGAGTCCAATACCAAACAGGACGTGACCAAACTAAACATGATCACCCAACATGACGCTATCACAAAAAAATAAGAGTTGTAAAAATTATTGGAAACTCAAGACAGTAGAGATGCGCGGATAGGCAATTATATCATCCGCAACCGCATCACTAAAGTCGTCATCCACCCGCCATCCACCCGAACCAACATTTAATCAACACCGCAACCGCCCGCCACCCGCCCGCCACCCGCCCGTTGTTATATATCAGGGGTCGGCAGCTTTTACCATTGATAGATCTAATTTGACCCGTTTTGCAGAGTATTGAAGGTAATGGGAGCCAGCAAACATTCGCGAGAATATAACGAGATTAAGCGCGTGCTATGAAGCATTTGCCTTTAACACCTTCAACAACATGTACAAATTGTTTGCCAATAGAGCAACATGTTGTGTGCATTTTCCGCAGACACACATACAAGATTGAAAGGCAATACTGGGTGACAAAGAGTACACTGATGGTTGTGATATAAACAATTGTAACACTCTTACTAATATGCGCCACATTGTGAAGCCACACCAAACAAGAATGACAAACACATTTCGGGAGAACATCCTCACAGTAACACAACATAAACGCAACACAACAAATACCCAGGATCCTTTGCACCCATGAGTCATCCTGACTATATTATACACCCGGCTAGCACCAAACCCCGCCCACCTTACCAACGCACAGTATGCCTCTCAGTCGTGTACGTGTTTCTGCGGAAGCCACACACAACATGTTGCTGGACTGGCATGCAGTTAATACATGTTGTAGAAGGCGTTAAAGGCAATGACTTTATTGCACGCCCTAATTCTTGTTAGCTGGGTGACCGCCAGCAGATATTCGCGAGAATGTTTGCGGCTCCTGTTGTTTCTTTACTTTGTTACACGGGTCAAAATGGCCCTTTGAATGGTAAAGGTTGCTGATCCCTGAACCATGTATATCAAATAAATCCGAATGGTTCAACCGCCATCCGCCTGAATCAATTTAAAATCAAATTTTTTGTCATGTCACCCGCCCAACCCGCGGTTTATCCGCAGACTCCGCGGATGAGACCGCAAACCGCGCATCTCTACAAAACAACCATGACAGTATGTTCTTTGATTGATTGATACTTTTATTAGTAGATTGCACAGTACAATACATATTCCGTACAATTGACCACTAAATGGTAACACCCGAATAAGTTTTTCAACTTCTTTAAGTCGGGGTCCACGTTAATCAATTCATGGTACAAATATATACTATCAACATAATACAGTCATCACACAAGTTAATCATCATAGTGTATACATTGAATTATTTACATTATTTACAATCCGGGAGGTGGGATGAGGAGCTTTGGTTGATATCAGTACTTCAGTCATCAACAATTGCATCAACAGAGAAATGTGGACATTGAAACAGTGTAGGTCTTATTTAGTAGGATATGTACAGCCAGCAGAGAACATAGTGAGTTCACATAGCATAAGAACAAGTATATACATTAGAAGTACATTTGAGTTGTTTATAATCCGGGGAGATGGGATGTGAATGGAGGAGGGTATTAGTAAAGTGTTGAAGTTGCCTGGAGGTGTTGTTTTAGAGCAGTTTTGAAGGAATATAGAGATGTTCTTACTTTTATACCTGTTGGAAGTGCATTCCACATTGATGTGGCATAGAAAGAGAATGAGTTAAGACCTTTGTTAGATCGAAATCTGGGTTTAACGCGGTTTGTGGAGCTCCCCCTGGTGTTGTGGTTATGGCGGTTAAGGAAGTAATTTGACATGTACTTCGGTATCAAGGAGGTGTAGCGGATTTTATAGACTAGGCTCAGTGCAAGTTGTTTTACTCTGTCCTCTACCCTGAGCCAGCCCACTTTGGAGAAGTGGGTTGGATTGAGGTGTGATCTGGGGTGGAGGTCTAAAAGTAACCGGATTACTTTACAAGTGTATGTAAACTTTTGACCACCACTGTAAGTCAACTGCTAAATTAGCCTAATAACCTGTTGTGAAATGGTTCTATTATCATATATATGCCAAATAATAAATCATGATCCCCACTTAGTATATACACATGACTGACTGTCAACCAGACTTGAGTACAGTCCTCATGTCGTACAAGGTCAACTGTTTTTTGTTTTTTTTTGATTGATTGAAACTTTTATTAGTAGATTGCACGGTACAGTACATATTCCGTACAATTGACCACTAAATGGTGACACCCGAATAAGTTTTTCAACTTGTTTAAGTCGGAGTCCACGTAAATCAATTCATGGTAGGCTCCAGTTCACCCGTGACCCAGAACCGGATAATACTGACAGAACATGGATGGAAGGATACTAAAAGGGATGTGATTACTCTTGATAACGACAGCATCAATTGAACAGAACACAAGTTGACACGTGCACATACATGTGATTCCCTTTTTCACATATTGATGACGGTGACATTTAAAAACAGGGTCTTCCGTCACCTAAAACCCACATTGCATGACTTAGGATGAACTGAACGAAATGGACCCAGGGGAGATTGTTTTCTGCAACACCAGCTTGTGTGTGTGTGTCGTTCTTTCTCCATCAATCAGTCTAATTACATATCAGTCCAATTAATTCTTCATTATCATTAACCTTGACAGTCTCTCCCCCAAGAACGCCGGCATCTGCCAGCTCTTCAGAAACTTGCCATTTGTGTATTACACATACGGACCCCGAACGCATCATGGCGTCTGTAAGTAAGTACAACTGCATAAGTACACACAGTTGCTGCAGTCTGCTTCTCATCAGCAGAGTAATACGTCTCACTTAGATTTGAGCAACGACATAAAAGTTGCCGCGGCACACGTCTACCTCAGTTAATGAACCCCTGCTGCGGGAATCCTTGGTAATGGATTATCCATTATGATTACTCCATGATGGCCGCTGTGCCCCATCAAAGCTTGACATTTGTCATTTTACATAGCGTGGCAAAACCTTCCAGATTACTTCACATGAAGCAATCGATCATAAATTGCGGTTTAATTGCAGAGTGACTGATCAAACAGTACAATACAGGGACTGACTGACATGAAATGGCCCTCAATAGAGCGCAGTCCTCTACCGATCCTAATGACAACGTCAACCGAGGACGAAGAGAAATGGAATTCAGTGGTTTCACTCTGAATTGGAGTTCGCCGATGACCTCGTTTTACAAGGCAAAAACATACAGTGGGCTACAACTCTACATAGATTGACCTGACCATACCGTACGCCTAACAAAAACACATGTACTAAGAATACAAACAAAGTCACTTCTGGAGGTAAATATTGAACAAAATAAGCAGAAAGCTTCACCTACTAGAGAAGCAAGGGGGACAGACTCAGAGGTAAGAGTAACTCTTGTCAAAGCAAAGACCAGAGTACCTTTCACTTTGAAGTTCGAAGATCTAGAGTTGACTCAGTCAAAAGATCGTCTATACAGGGCAGAAGTTTGATACACCGCATGATGAAGCCTCCAAAGTTGGACCAAATAAATGAGGATAGATGCCACTGCAAATTCAGGAGATATATTTGTGGTGGGCGTAGCCTGCGGAACTGCAGCAAAGCGGGGAGTGGCAGAACCGGCTTCGAGATTGGCGACAGGTGCGTGGATGACACAACTGAGAGTGTTTGTCTAATCACCTGTCGCTCTGTTAAGGGGAGTGTGGAGAGGCGAAGCCGACGATCCTCAATGACATTCTTTGCAGATTCTGGGTTAAGGCCCCCCCACCAAGATCTTCTTGACTGGGTCCTTCTTCATGGCCATAGCTTTCTCGGGGTACCCAAAACCAGTGAAGTTGACACGTTGTGTAATTCGCAGCAAAGCGGGGTGTGGCAGAACCGGTTTCGAGATTGGCGACAGGTGTGTGGATGACACGGCCGAGAGTGTTTGTCTAATCACCTGTCGCTCTGTTAAAGGCAGTGTGGAGAGGCGTAGCCGACGGTCCTCAATGATATTCTTTGCAGATTCTGGGTTAAGGCCCCCCCACCAAGATCTTCTTGACTGGGTCCTTCTTCATGGCCATAGCTGTCTTGGGGTACCCAAAACCAGTGAAGTTGGCACGTTGTGTAATTCGTAAATAAAAACAGAATACAACCATTTGCAAGTCCCATACCATCACATATTCTGGTTTTGGAACTTTGCGCCTATACCAATCCAGATGATTATTTTCCCTCCACCGGCTTGTGGATGGCTACCAAAAGCGCCTTATTGCGGTAAAACTTGCCAAGGGACATGTAACCAAATATTAACATTGCTGTATGTATACTTTTGACCCAGTAGATTTGCTCAAATTATCAGTAGACCCATAATAAATTCATAAAAGAACCAAACTTCATGAATGTCTTTTGTGACCAACAAGTATTTAATCCAATCACTCTATCTGTCAGGACTAGGACTTTGGTGCGGTTTGTTTTCCCATGATGCAAAGCGACTTGACCGGACATGGCGTGAAGGTAATGACATCTTTTATTATTAGGTCGAAAATATTGCAAAAAACAAAGGGTACAAACAGAAGGCGCTCTCAGCGGAGGTACACAACTTGCCTATGAAAACAAAAAACATTATTAAAACGTAAACTGTGGACATAAAACAAAACTTGCAAACTATGGCATGAATAACGAAATCTAATAGTCACATGTACTAAGAATACAAACAAAGTCACTTCAGCAGGTAAATATTGAACAAAACAGGTAGAAAGCTTCCCCTACCAGGGAATCAAGGGGACGGACTCAGAGGTAAGAGTAACTCTTGTCAAAGCAAAGACCAGAGTACCTTTCACTTTGAAGTTCAAAGATCTAGAGTTGACTCAGTCAAAAGATCGCCTATACAGGGCAGAAGTTTGAATCACTGCATGATGAAGCCTCCAAAGTTGGACTGAAAGTGAACACGTGCCAGACCAAAAAAATGAGGATAGATGCCACTGCAAATTCAGGAGATATATTTGTGGTGGGGGTAGCCTGCGGAACTGCAGCAAAGCGGGGTGTGGCACAACCGGCTTCACGATTGGCGACAGGTGTGTGGATGACACGGCTGAGAGTGTTTGTCTAATCACCTTTCGCTCTGTTAAGGGGAGTGTGGAGAGGCGGAGCCGACGGTCCTCAATGACATTCTTTGCAGATTCTGGGTTAAGGCCCCCCCACCAAGATCTTCTTGACTGGGTCCTTCTTCATGGCCATAGCTTTCTTGGGTTACCCAAAACCAGTGAAGTTGACACGTTGTGTAATTCGCAGCAAAGCGGGGTGTGGCAGAACCGGTTTCGAGATTGGCGACAGGTGCGTGGATGACACGGCCGAGAGTGTTTGTCTAATCACCTGTCGCTCTGTTAAAGGCAGTGTGGAGAGGCGTAGCCGACGGTCCTCAATGATATTCTTTGCAGATTCTGGGTTAAGGCCCCCCCACCAAGATCTTCTTGACTGGGTCCTTCTTCATGGCCATAGCTGTCTTGGGGTACCCAAAACCAGTGAAGTTGGCACGTTGTGTAATTCGTAAATAAAAACAGAATACAACCATTTGCAAGTCCCATACCATCACATATTCTGGTTTTGGAACTTTGCGCCTATACCAATCCAGATGATTATTTTCCCTCCACCGGCTTGTGGATGGCTACCAAAAGCGCCTTATTGCGGTAAAACTTGCCAAGGGACATGTAACCAAATATTAACATTGCTGTATGTATACTTTTGACCCAGTAGATTTGCTCAAATTATCAGTAGACCCATAATAAATTCATAAAAGAACCAAACTTCATGAATGTCTTTTGTGACCAACAAGTATTTAATCCAATCACTCTATCTGTCAGGACTAGGACTTTGGTGCGGTTTGTTTTCCCATGATGCAAAGCGACTTGACCGGACATGGCGTGAAGGTAATGACATCTTTTATTATTAGGTCGAAAATATTGCAAAAAACAAAGGGTACAAACAGAAGGCGCTCTCAGCGGAGGTACACAACTTGAAAATGAAAACAAAAACCATTATTAAAACGTAAACTGTGGACATAAAACAAAACTTGCAAACTATGGCATGAATAACGAAATCTAATAGTCACATGTACTAAGAATACAAACAAAGTCACTTCAGCAGGTAAATATTGAACAAAACAGGTAGAAAGCTTCCCCTACCAGGGAATCAAGGGGACGGACTCAGAGGTAAGAGTAACTCTCGTCAAAGCAAAGACCAGAGTACCTTTCACTTTGAAGTTCAAAGATCTAGAGTTGACTCAGTCAAAAGATCGCCTATACAGGGCAGAAGTTTGAATCACTGCATGATGAAGCCTCCAAAGTTGGACTGAAAGTGAACACGTGCCAGACCAAAAAAATGAGGATAGATGCCACTGCAAATTCAGGAGATATATTTGTGGTGGGGGTAGCCTGCGGAACTGCAGCAAAGCGGGGTGTGGCAGAACCGGCTTCACGATTGGCGACAGGTGTGTGGATGACACGGCTGAGAGTGTTTGTCTAATCACCTTTCGCTCTGTTAAAGGCAGTGTGGAGAGGCGGAGCCGACGGTCCTCAATGACATTCTTTGCAGATTCTGGGTTAAGGCCCCCCCACCAAGATCTTCTTGACTGGGTCCTTCTTCATGGCCATAGCTTTCTCGGGGTGCCCAAAACCAGTGAAGTTGTCACATTGTGTTATTCGTAAATAAAAACAGAATACAACCATTTGCAAGTCCCATACCATCACATATTCTGGCTTTGGAACTTTGCGCCTATATCAATCCAAATGGTTGTTTTCCCTCCACCAGCTTGTGGATGGCTACCAAAAGCGCCTTATTGCGGTGAAACTTGCCAAGGGACATGTAGCCAAATATTAACATTGCTGTATGTATACTTTTGACCCAGCAGATTTGCTCAAATTTTCAGTAGACCCATAATAAATTCATAAAAGAACCAAACTTCATGAATGTATTTTGTGACCAACAAGTATTTGCTCCAATCACTGTATCTGTCAGGACTAGGACTTTGGTGCGGTTTTGTTTTCCAGTGGTGCAAAGCGACTGGACTGGACATGGCGTGAAGGTAATGACATCTTTTCTTATTAAGTCGAAAATATTGCAAAAAACAAAGGGTACAAACAGAAGACGCTCTCAGCTGAGGTACACAACTTGACTATGAAAACAAAAACCATTATTAAAACGTAAACTGTGGACATACAACAAAACTTGCAAACTATGGCATGAATAACGAAATCTAATAAAGTCACGTGTACTAAGAATACAAACAAAGTCACTTCTGGAGGTAAATATTGAACAAAATAAGCAGAACGCTTCACCTACCAGGGAAGCAAGGGGGACTGACTAAGAAGTAAGAGTAACTCTTGTCAAAGCAAAGACCAGAGTACCTTTCACTTTGAAGTTCGAAGATCTAGAGTTGACTCAGTCAAAAGATCGCCTATACAGGGCAGAAATTTGAATCACTGCATGATGAAGCCTCCAAAGTTGGACCAAATAAATGAGGATAGATGCCACGGATAATTCATGAGATATATTTGTGGTGGGCGTAGTCTGCGGTACTGCAGCAAAGCGGGGTGTGGCAGAACCGGCTTCGCGATTGGCGACAGGTGTGTGGATGACACAACTGAGAGTGTTTGTCTAATCACCTGTCGCTCTGTTAAAGGCAGTGTGGAGAGGCGGAGCCGACGGTCCTCAATGACATTCTTTGCAGATTCTGTGTTAAGGCCCCCCCACGAAGATCTTCTTGACTGGGTCCTTCTTCATGGCCATAGCTTTCTCGGGGTACCCAAAACCAGTGAAGTTGGCACGTTGTGTAATTCGCAGCAAAGCGGGGTGTGGCACAACCGGCTTCGAGATTGGCGACAGGTGCGTGGATGACACAACTGAGAGTGTTTGTCTAATCACCTGTCGCTCTGTTAAAGGCAGTGTGGAGAGGCGGAGCCCACGGTCCGACGGAGCAGCAGGGCATGACCAAAAAATAAAGCTTTGTCTTTTGGTCGGATCGCTTTTCAGCAGCTCCTCTCCACTTTTCAGCCGCCGTCGTCGTCGTCCTCGTCTGCTGTTTGCTTCCGCTCCTAGGTTGCTGCTGCGGACTGTCCTCCTCCTTCTGCCCCGATCTCTCCTCCTTCTCCCCTTTAATACATCGAGAGGAGAAATGATTGTGACCTACGCACCTGATCTCGTCTGCGGCGTCGCTCCCGGCAGGCCCCGCCTCTCTGCTCGGTGGTCACCTCTGCCACCTCGCCGCCATCTTGGGCCGGGCTCCAGCATGCCCTGCAGCTCCGTCGGACCGTTGGCTCAGCCTCTCCACAGGCAGTCGTTGGGAAGGAGAAGGGGGAGTTGTTGATGGCAGCGAGAGGGAGGGGGTCCGGTCCGATGACCACGGATGAAGTACTGGCTGTCCAGAGTCGGGACCCAGGATGGACCGCTCGTCGGGACCCAGGATGGACCGCTCGCGTGTGTATCGGTTGGGGAAATCTCTACGATGCTGATCCGACTCCGCTTAGGATGGTTTCCTGTGGACGGGACTCTCGCTGCTGTCTTGGATCCGCTTTGAACTGAACTCTCGCGGCTGTGTTGGAGCCACTATGGATTGAACTTTTACAGTATCATGTTAGACCCGCTCGACATCCATTGCTTTCGGTTCCCAAGAAGGGGGGTGTTGCCCACATATGAGGTCCTCTCCAAGGTTCTCATAGTCATCATTGTCACTGGCGTCCCACTGGGTGTGAGTTTTCCTTGCCCTTATGTGGGTTCTTCCGAGGATGTCATAGTCGTAGTGGTTTGTACAGTCCTTTGAGACATTTGTGATTTAGGGCTATATAAATAAACATTGATTGATTGATTGATTGATTGATTGATTGATTGATCAGAGGCGAAAGAAACACCATACGTGTGCTCGCTGGCGAAGATTGACAGACATTTGCTGAAAAGCATAAAAAGAACATTTACTGCAAAATAAAACATTGTTCGTAAATATGACCGAGGCTGTCATGTCCGTCATTGGTGGTCCAAGGGACCCTAAGGAGCCAGACCTCCACAATATTGTACAAAGATCAAACTTAAGAATGCGTTACCACATTCACCTCTTTTGGAAGTATTGTCAGAATCAGAATAGGTTTATTGCCATTGTTTAAGCACGGGTTCACAAATCAGGAATTTTTCTAGGTACAATCGTGCAATATAAAACACATACTAGGTAATAAAAATGAGCTGTAACTGAGCTCTCATATCTTTTTATTGTTCATGCGCCTGATGGCCGAGGGGAAAAACTGTTCAGGTGGCGGAAGGCGTGGGTCCGGATGGACCGTAGTATCCTGCCTCAGGGGAGAAGGGAGAATAGTCTGTGTCCGGGGTGAGAAGAGTTCGCTGTGATCAGACCTGCACACCCCCTGGTCCTGGAGGAGAACAGGTCCTGGAGGGGCTGGATCCTGCAGCCAATAACCTTCTCAGCAGCACGTACAACGCGCTTCAGTCGCTGATTGTCCCGGACTGTGGCGCTTGGGGAACCACACGATGATGGAGGAGTGGAATCTAGTGGTGGCTCAGAGGAAGATGTTGAGGCAAGTTGTAGAAAAGTGAAAGCTGTCTTTTTACGTGCTAAGACCCGTCTGGAGAGCTTGATATGCACAAAGTTGAGAATCCTGAACTCCAACGTGAAAACTGTACATTTATATGGTTCAAAAACATTTTGACTGACCTCAAAACATCATATACAACAAAACATTTATCAATCGTAGGCTTCGACACATGTTAGGTATTTTCTGGGCGTAGATAATAGCTAAAGACAATCTGTGACAGTGCACAGTCTCCATCAGACGGCAGAAATGTGTTAGGCACATTTTTCTTGCCCAGATTTGGGTTTAGATCAGAGAATGTTGTCGTGAGTTTGCATAGGCCTTTGAGACACTTGTGATTCAAGGCTTTATCAATATACCTTGATTGATTGTGAATGTTGGCCCTGCGAGGATTTGGCGACTTGTCTAGGGTGTACCCTGCCTTGTGCCCAAATGCCGCTGAGCTTGGCTCTTGCAACCCCCACAACCCTTAAAGTGACAGGCAGTAGAAGATGGATGGATGGATGATCTATTGACTGAAGGACCACTTTATAGGCCCTGGAGAAGGAACACTCAGGGTAAGAGAAATAGAGGGCGGCACAAGAAATCAAGATGAGAACAGTCTCGGAAGAACAGTAGGCTTGACACAGAAACAACTCAAGTAAGCGTCTCAAAACCGAGCCATTTGGAGAAACCTTGTACATGTCTGATTATATTGTAGTGAGAGTCCAGTCCATAGTGGATCTAACATAATAGTGAGAGTCCAGTCCATAGGAGATATTATATAATAGTGAGAGTCCAGTCCATAGAGGATCTAACATATTAGTGAGAGTCCAGTCCATAGAGGATCTAACATAATAGTGAGAGTCCAGTCCATATTGGATCTAACATAATAGTGAGAGTCCAGTCCATATTGGATCTTACCTAATAGTAAGAGTCCAGTCCATAGTAGGTCTTACATAAAAGTGAGAGTCCAGTCCATGGTGGATCTAACATAATAGTGAGAGTCCAGTCCATAGTGGGTCTTATATAGTAGTGAGAGTCCAGTCCATAGTGGATCTGACATAATAGTGAGAGTCCAGTCCATAGTGGATCTAACATAATAATGAGAGTCCAGTCCATAGTGGATCTAACATAATAGTGAGAGTCCAGTCCATAGTGGATCTTACATAATAGTGAGACTCCAGTCCATAGTGGATCTAACATAATAGTGAGAGTCCAGTCCATAGTGGGTCTTATATAGTAGTGAGAGTCCAGGCCATAGTGGATTTGACATAATAGTGAGAGTCCAGTCCACAGTGGATCTAACATAACACTGAGAATCCAGTCCATAGTGGATCTAAAACAATAGTGATCAGAGTCCAGTCCATAGTGGATCTAACACAATAGTGACAGTCCGGTCCATAGAGGATCCAACATAATAGTGAGAGTCCAGTCCATAGTGGGTCTTACATAATAGTGAGAGTCCAGTCCATAGTGGATCTAACATAATAGTGAGCGTCCAGTCCATAGTGGATCTACCATAATAGTGACAGTCCAGTCCATAGTGGATCTTTCATAATAGTGGGAGTCCAGTCCATAGTTGTTTTTACATAACAGTGTGAGTCCAGTCCATAGTGGATCGAAAATAATAGTGAGAGTCCAGTCCATAGTGGGTCTTACATAATAGTGAGAGTCCAGTCCATAGTGGGTCTTACATAATAGTAAGAGTCCAGTCCATAGTGGATCTTAAATAATAGTAAGAGTCCAGTCCATAGTACGTCTTACATAAAAGTGAGAGTCCAGTCCATAGTGGGTCTTGCATAATAGTAAGAGTCCAGTCCATAGTGGATCTTAAATAATAGTAAGAGTCCAGTCCATAGTAGGTCTTACATAAAAGTGAGAGTCCAGTCCATAGTGTATCCAACATAATAGTAAGAGTCCAGTCCATAGTGTATCCAACATAATAGTAAGAGTCCAGTCCATAGTGGGGCCAGCAGGAGACCATCCCGAGCGGTAACGGGTCAGCAGCGCAGAGATGTCCCCAACCCATCAACAGACGAGCGGTCCACCCCGGGTCCCGACTCTGAACAGCCAGCACTTCATCCATGGCTACCTGACCTGTGCAGAGGAGAAAAGAAAAGCAACGGCAGATCAACTGGTCTAAAAAGGGGGGTCTATTTATAGGCAAGAGTATACAAAGGAGTTTTAAGATGGGACTTAACCCTATGGGATAGAACCTCTAACAGGGGAAAAGGCGCATACAGCATATTGAATTTTTCTGTTTTTACAATTTATTGTGTTGGGATCGCCTCAAATCCCATGTATGAAGATGTGTATCGAATCAACCGTCCCAAAGATACGTAGAACCCCACAACAGGGTATGGAAAGGTATCAGTACGAGCACAAAGAAAAGGGAAAGAACAAACATGGGTGAATAATGGCATCCTTCAGTAACAGTTCCGCCGATGTTGTATTTCGGTCAGTTGTGATAAATACACACCTGCTGACTACTCTCACTGTCATTAGAGATGATGTCGCTTGTAAAGTACAAATAACATCTGCTTTCACTTTGTTTTTCTCCACACTCGACCCGTGTGTCTACAGAGAGCAAAGCACAGGAAGTGTCGGCGTGTTACAAAAAGCTTTCACAATGGTGACTAATGACGGCGCGTGGAAGGGTGCAGATGCATCACGCACTCCATGTCTGGAGAGTGATAAATATATCATTTGAGAGCAGAGCAGGGGTTTCCAAACTTTTTCCCACTCAGTGTTGCATAAAGGAAATTTGAAGGATGCTTAGGAACAAACTTTGATTTAACATCTTAATGACAAAATAATGGGGTTTACATTTTTTGGGGGGGGGAAAAATAAATTAGAAAAGTCTAACACACATGTTAAGCCCATTGCAGGCCATTATGTCAGGTAGCGCATGTTGGTGTGACTCCAGGGTGCAGGGACAGTGCAGGTAAATACAGGGGAAGTGCACTTATTTTGGAATTTTGCCCATTGTTCACAATAATTATGAAAGACAGGACGATTTCTTTGGTTTTTTAATGCTTTGTAGTCTGCGATGAGATGGCGACTTGTCCAGGGTGTAACCCGCCTTCCGCCCGATTGTTGCTGAGATAGGCACCAGCGCCCCCCGCGACACCAAAGGGTATAAGCGGTATATATATATATATATATATATATATGTATAGATATATATATCGTATTTCCTTGAATAGCCGCCGGGACACTAATTAATTTAAAACCTCTTCTCATTCCTGCGCTTATTCAAAGCATGCGGTAAAATTAAGCAGGCGCTAACAATTTTAAAACCTCTTCTCACCCCTGCGCTTACCAATCAGTAAAAAATCTAGCGTGATAAAGAAAGAAAAATAATAATATTATTCTGCGTCCGCGGCCCGGTGGTTAGGGACCAGTGCTCTACAGCGTGCCGGCCAGATGCGTGCATTTCACTGCTTCTCATTCGAGATTGCAATGCATACTTGGTCAACAGCCGTACCTTTTACGCTGATGGTTGTGATATAAGCAACTTTAAAACTCTTAATAATATGCGCCACACTCTGTGAACCCACACCAAGCACATTTCTGGAGAGCATTGGCTCTGTGGCACATTATAAACGCAGCATAGCGATTACCCAAAATGCCGTGTATCCGTGACTATTGGCTATATTATACACGCGCCCCCAACCCCGCCCACCTCACAACCAACGCACGGAGGGGGCGGGGGGGTTGGTGCCAGCGGGTGTATGGTGTAGCCAGGAGTCATGGATGCATTGCATTCTGGGTAGGTGTTGTGTTGCGTTTGTGGTGTGTTGCATGGCCAATGTTCTCCAGAAGTGTGTTTGTCATCGTTTAATGTGGGTTCACAGAGTGTGGCACGTATTGGTAGGAGTGTTGAAGTTGTTTTCTATCACAACCATTAGTGTGATGTGTATGGCAATGGAACAAGACCCCTGGTTTACACACATCAAAAGCATAAAAATACTACTCCACCATTTTGAAAATGATGGAAGGGGAAGCGTCATTCGTGTAGTCACAGATTTGATCCAGCGGTAAAAGTAAGCATGCGCTTATTTATTTGGGGAGCGAGTTTGACCCGGCAGTAATTCAAGGCAGGCGTATTTTACATGCCTGGCGGCTATTCAAGGAAATACGGTATATTAACTGCTTTTTATCTAACATCATTGTTCTTAGGGCAATTTGTATTTGCTTTTGTAATGTGTATTTTACTTCTGTTTTAAATGTTATATTTTATTCTACCCTTTGCCTGTATTTCTCTGTGATGTACCGCCCCGTATAGCTCGGTTGGCAGAGTGGTCGTGCCAGCAGCTTGAGGGTTCCAGGTTTGATTCCCACGTCTGCCATCCTAGTCACTGCCGTTGTGTCCTTGGGCAAGACACTTTACCCACCCGCTCCCAGTGCCACCCACACTGGTTTAAATGTAACTTAGATATTGGGTTTCGCTATGTAAGCTTTGAGTCACTGGAGAAAAAGCGCTATATAAATATAATTCACTTAACTTAACATTGTTTTTCAACTGTGGTTGTTTTTAAAGGGCTTTATAAAGTTGATGTGGTATGGTATAAAAGAAAAAATACATCATAATTTCTCTCATTATGTTTGTGAACGAGAGGCAAAACTCCAAAAAACTGCAGTTCCCCTTTAAGGAAGTGATGCAAGCATGACAACCATACAGATTGGCACACACAACAAGAAAAATAAATTTCGATTAAAAAAAATAATTGCATGTGAATGCAGAAAAAACTGAATTAAAATGCTAAAACTTAGCATGTTAGCCAAATAATAATAATCAAGCATCACAATGTTTGTTGTTGTTTTTTTAACGTCACAGATTATTACTCACTCCTAACTTCATGAGCACCAACAAACATAATAAAACATCACTTACTGTACAATGTTTGCTTTTTACCAGGATGCTGATTGATAGAATCTTGTTACGGTCCCGTTTGGTGTCATTTTCGCGATTCCCGGGTCTAAATTGGCTGTCAAATCGAATAGAATAGATAAAAAGTACTTAATTGATCCCTGGGGGAAATTCAGCACCACAGTTCGCTCACAATAGACAATAATAATAATCCACGATATAATTTATATCACATATATATTACACCCCAAAGGGAATAAGCGGTAGAAGATGGATGGATGAATAATATAAATATATTCTACATATATTCTACTGTGGAGGAGGATTGTGATTAGCGCACTGTTAGAGTGGAAGTCAGCGACCCCGTCTGGGTGACTGGAGACAGTGCACCCTCAGACGAGGGCGTGGCATGTGCTGGCTGAGAGACACAGCTGTCAGAGGATTAGTTGGTGCAGGTGGTACATGTTAGACTAATCATCTGTTGTCCTTAAAAGTGAGAAGGCCGGGTGCAGCAGTGCAGTTCAGACTGGAGAGACAGAGAAGTCAAGAGAACTGTGCAAGACAAAACTGAGCGACTGTAAAGTGGCTACTGACCTGTATTGCAAATTGTGGGATTAAAAACTTCTTTCAACCCGAGCAACTGGTTTACAGCAGACATATGTGAGTAGAAAGCTTATATTTGGCACCCAACTTGAAATTAAAAAAAAAAAAAAAGGGGGAAACAATGTCATCACCAAGCCCGATAGAGGCGCTGGGACAGTTGTTGGCGGAGGTTTCTACGGCCAACCACAGGCAGATGGAAGCGATGCAGGCGCAAATTGCGCAGCAAAATCAGATCCTGTGAGCCATGAAGGAGAGGGCCGGAGAAGGGACGTCATCTGCGGCACCGAGGCCATCATTAGCAACGGTGGGGATGCAGAGAATGGCAGAGTCAGAAGATCCGCAGACGTACATGGACATGTTCGAGGCCACGGCGTGAGCATGCACGTGGCCTGAGAAGGAATGGGCAGTACGGCCGCTCCCGCTGCTGGCGGGAGAGGCGCAGCGAGCGGCACTCAGCCTACCACCTGACTCCAGGGTAAGATACTGGGACTTGAGACGCGCAGTGCTGGGCCCTGGGCCAACAACTCAGAGACGCGGCGACCAGATGGCTACAACCCGGGCAGGTGCAGGAGGTGATGGAACAAGTGATCCTGGAGCAATTCATGGAAGCGTGGGTCCGATATCACCGCCCACAAGACCTGGCCGCGGCGGTGGCCCTAGCGGAGGACCATCCGGCAGTACACAGAAAGGAGGAAAAAGCTGCGGAGGCGGCGGAGCCCCAGTTCCAGCGTCGCGCAGGATGCGCGCGCAGCCGGGGGATGGAGGCCAGCAATGGACAAAACTCAGAAACACTCAGCCTGTTTTTTCTCCTCCTCAGAACCCGGCCGCCATGGACGCTGTGTCTCCCCCGCAAACGGCTCCTCAAATGCCTGGGCAGGTGTGCTGGAGGTGTGGACGGCTTGGACACCTGCAGCGGGAATGTCCTAGCATGGAGGTGGGACAGGTGATCTGGGTCTTCGACCCTGCGGCGCCCTCCTCCGGGCCAGGAGAGACGTACTACGTACCGGTAAGGGTACAAGGGAGTATACACCGGGCGATGGTGGATTCGGGCTGCGAACAGTCCATGATCCACCAGAATCTGGTTCGACCTGGGGCGCTCAGAATAGGTACATGGGTGCAGGTTAAATGTGTGCATGGGGATATTCACGAGTACCGTATTTTGCCTGTGGGAATTTTTTTTAAAGGGAAAAAACATAGTGTTAAAGTGGCTGTGAATTTGCGCCTGGCGCACCCCTTAATCTTGGGAATTAATTGGTCGGGATTTAATGGGTTAATAGAGCAGTGCGCAGGGGTGCGTTCACGACCGGTAGGGAAAAGGGATATCCACGCTGTTCTCATCGGCGACGAGAGATCATCCGACGCTGACGTGGGGGCGGGGGAAGGGGAGATGGCGGGGCATCTCAGGAAGACCCCCAGGCTCCCCAATGGCGCCCCGTGGATGATTTTCCACTCGAGCAGTCTCGAGATGACACACTGCGCGCGACCTGGGACCAAGTGATTTCAATTGATGGGCAGCAGGTTCGCCCGGGGATAGCGCAGGATTTCCCTCACTTTGCATTGATTAGGGACAGATTGTATAGAGTGAGTCGTGACACTCAGACAGGGGAGGAAATCACCCAATTGTTGGTGCCGAAAAACCGTCGGGAAATGATTTTCCAGGCGGGACATTTTAATCCCATGGCCGGCCACATGGGGTATGATAAGACACTTAATCGGATAATGGCCCGGTTCTATTGGCCAGGCATTCGAGCAGACGTGCGCCACTGGTGCGCGGCCTGTCCGGATTGTCAGCTAGTTAATCCCACGGCCACCCCTAGGGCTCCTTTGCGGCCTTTACCACTAATAGAGGTCCCATTCGAACGTATTGGGATGGACCTCGCCGGGCCACTTCATCCGAGCACCCAGGGATATCGCTTTGCGCTAGTCCTTGTGGATTACGCAACGCGCTATCCCGAAGCAGTACCACTGCGCTCCATCTCTGCAAAGAGTGTAGCACAGGCACTGTTTCAAGTTATCTCCCGAGTTGGAATCTCGAAAGAGATTCTAACTGACCAGGGCACGTCCTTTATGTCACGCACGTTAAAGGAGCTGTACGGTTTATTGGGGATCAAGTCTCTTTGGACTAGCGTTTACCACCCGCAGACAGATGGGTTGGTGGAGCGGATGAATAGAACTTTGAAATCCATGATTCTGAAGTTCGTACACGAGGACAAACCAAATTGGCATAAATGGTTGGATCCCCTGTTATTTGCAGTACGGGAGGTTCCCCAGGCCTCAACAGGATTTTCTCCATTTGAGCTATTGTTTGGCAGGAAGCCGCGTGGGGTACTGGACCTAGTGATTTTTTTATGGACTAGCTTTCCACGTTGTTTCACCCTTGGTGACATTTTGGTTTTGTTTAGCTCCACGCTGGCTAGTGTCCTCAGTTTTATATTTTCGTCCTGACCCCCCAAGACATAACAACAGGGGTCTCAAACTCAATTTACCTGGGGGCCACTAGATGCAGAATCTGGGTGAGGCTGGGCTGCAACAAAAGATTTCTTAAAAAAAAATGTTTTAAATGTCTTTATTTTTACGTTTAACACAAAATATAATCAAAATATGAATGAACAAAATGAGAATTAAGTAGATAAAACAGTCAGAAGTAATATCAGTAATAATTCAATTTCTCAAGTCAGCAACAATGTGTGAGGCAATGTAAATTACACAATAAAATAAATAACTAATAATAACGGTTTGAATTAGTCCAGTTTATCGGGGACTGTTATTACTGACAGACAGTGTGACTGCAGCTAGGCAAGTAAGAAAACGCTCGTCTCCATGGCAACGTTTCTGTCGCTTTCACTCATTTGCCGCTTTTCCACTAATGCAGAGGTAGGCAACCCAGAACGTTGAAAGAGCCATTTTGGGTTAGGGTTAGCGCTTGTCTCACCGGTGCCGGGGAAGGGAGCGAGAGAGAGAGAGACACACACACACAGTGACAGAGAGAGCGAGCAGGCGGGCGAGCGAGTGAGGGAGGGATTTATGGAGGAAGAGCGCGTGCGGGTCTAGTGGAAAATCAACAAAACGTTTCTCTGCTTGCATCAAGCAGGTGACGTCAATGTTCGGCCCTCGAGAGCCACATACCACACCGTGATTGATAGATTCCTTCAGCTTCGCACACAACGCTGTCAACCGCCATTCATACAAAACTACCATTAAATTTTCATATTAAGGTGAGGGCCGCAAAATAACGTCTCGCGGGCCGCTTGTCTGAGACCCGTGCGTAACAATATCACTAATATTCAAGTCAGGATATTTAAATGGAATATTGTTAGCACTTTTTTAATGTTTATTTATTGGGTTTTATGGGCGGAATAAAGGACCTCCCATTGGCTCTGCTGGAAGCTGACTTTTGTTTACATGTATTTACGCGTTGGAATGCGTTAAAAAAAAATACATCCGCAGTTTTGTCTTTCATTATGATCGTGAACGATAGGCAAAACTCCCAAAAAAAGTGCAGTTCCCCTTTAACATCACGTACCAAAAGACAGGATGCCAGAGTTAAAATGCTAGCAGGCCAGCAATTGACTGTTATTAACAAAGGGCAATTTGAAGTTAGAATAGTTTGAACTGGGTTAAGAAATGTAAAAGTTTCCATTATTTCTGTCATGATCTGTGGTCTGGATCATGTTTTTTGTTATTTTCTGTTAGTTTTAAAGGGGAACATTATCACCAAACCTATGCAAGCGTCGATATATACCTTGATGTTGCAGAAAAAGACCATGTATTTTTTTAACCGATTTCCGAACTCTAAATGGGTGAATTTTGGCAAATTAAACGCCTTTCTGTTTATCGGTCTTGTAGCGATGACGTCAGAACATTTTCATTTTCAACACATTACAAACATCGGGTCTCAGCTCTGTTATTTTCCGTTTTTTTGACTATTTTTTGGAAACTTGGAGACATCATGCCTCGTCGGTGTGTTGTCGGAGGGTGTAACAACACTAACAGGGAGGGATTCAAGTTGCACCACTGGCAAGAAATCTGCCGCCAGACCCCCCATTGAATGTACCAGAGTGTTTGCACATTTTATGGATAACCTGCAGATGCATTTGCAACGATAAAGTCAACGAAATCACAAAGGTGAGTTTTGTTGAAGTTGTTGACTTATGTGCTAATCAGACATATTTGGTTGCAGCATGACTGCCAGCTAATCGATGCTAACATGCTATGCTAATCGATGCTAACATGCTATTTACGCTAGCTGTATGTACATTTGAAACTAGATACCCACATTTATGTGAAACAAACACTTACCAATCAACATATTTAAGTTGCTCCAGTGTCACAAGATGCGAAAGTCTTAATCGTTTGGTCTGCACATTTTACTGGCGATGCTAATAAGGCAGCCATGCTATGGGCCACTTCATTAGGTACACCCATGCTATGGCCGAATAGCGTCAATAGCTATTCGCTCAATAGCTTCAATTTCGTTTTTGCTTTCTGCCTCCATACTCCGACCATCTGTTTCAATACATGCGTAATCTGTTGAATCGTTTAAGCCGCTGAAATCCGAGTCTGAATCCGAGCTAATGTCGCTATATCTTGCTGTGGTAACCGCCATGTTGTTTGTATTGGCAGCACTGTATGACGTCACAGGGAAATGGATAGTGGTTTCGAAGATAGCGAAAATAAGGCACTTTAAAGCTTTATTTACGTATATTCCGGGACCGGTAAAATTTTGAAAAAAAACTTCGAAAAATAAAACAAGCCACTGGGAACTGATTTTTATTGTTTTTAACCCTTTTGAAGTTGTGATAATGTTCCCCTTTAAGACTCCATTAGTTCCTGTTTAAGTGCACCCTTGTTTGTTTTAGTTTCCATGGCGACTTATTAGTTTCACCTGCCTCTGGTGTTCGGGACACGCACTTGCTCTAATCAAGCGCTTGTTACAGCCATTAAATTCTAAGTTCATTTTTATTTGCAAAAAAATAAAAAAATAAAGTTTATGACTTTGAACTTAAAATATCTTGTCTTTGTAGTGCATTCAATTGAATATGGGTTGAAAAGGATTTGCAAATCATTGTATTCCGTTTATATTTACATCTAACACAATTTCCCAACTCATATGGAAACAGGGTTTGTATAAGCAATTCTCACCTTGTATGTGCTTGGTATCTTTCCATACCGATATTATTCTTATTCATTGGAAATAGTCAATTACTAAAGTGTACTTCGTTCCTTCAGACGGCACTGTATCAAGAACCGACATCTATCTCTAAAGGATATCACCACATGGGCTCAGGAACACTTGAGAAAACCACTGTCACTAAATACAGTTTGTCGCTACATCTGTAAGTGCAAGTTAAAGCCCTAGTATGCAAAGCGAACGCCATTTATCAACAACATCCAGAAACCACGCCGGCTTCTCTGGGCCCGAATTCATCTAAGATGGACTGATGCAAAGTGGAAAAGTGGTCTTTGGTCTGACGAGTCCACATTTCAAAATAAAGTTTATGAGTTTGAACATCAAATATCTTGTCCTTGTAGTGCATTCAATTGAATATGGGTTGAAAGGGATTTGCAAATCATTGTATTCCGTTTATATTTACATCTAACACAATTTCCCAACTCATATGGAAACGAGGTATATAGGCAGAAAATAATATATGCACTCTATATGAATGATTATACGTGGAAACTAAAAATAAGCCGAGACAGCAACAAACCACAAAATTCAAACACATTACAACAAAAGTCCACCATATCAATGTGACAATAAACCTCCTTCAGGGTGAAATTCAGTCAAAACCATCCCGTTCTTTGCCACCGTGTCTGGTTTTGGATATCCCGACGAACCCTAACCGAGTCACGTACTTGACGCTTTCACAGTGTCGGAATTTACTGTCTCATCTCCAGTTTACAAGCCCGATCCCACGAGGATCCATAAAAGTACACTGCAGCGGGCACAACTCACTGTCAGCAATTTTGTAAATAAATGTAGCTCCAAACAAAAATTTTTTTTAAATCACACGTTTTCCCTTGTCTGTGCTTTGTAACGTGAATATACTGATATTGTATGAGTTTCGGTGTGATCAATCAATCAATCAATGATTATTTATATAGCCCTAAATCACAAATGTCTCAAAGGACTGTACAAACCACTACGACTACGACATCCTCGGAAGAACACACATAAGGGCAAGGAAAACTCACACCCAGTGGGACGCCAGTGACAATGATGACTATGAGAAACCTTGGAGAGGACCACAAATGTGGGCAACCCCCCCTCCCTAGGGGACCGAAAGCAATGGATGTCAAGCAGGTCTAACATGATACTGTGAAAGTTCAATCCATAGTGGCTCCAACACAGCCGCGAGAGTTCAGTTCAAAGCCGATCCAAGACAGCAGCAAGAGTCCCGTCCACAGGAAACTATCCCAAGCGGAGTCGGATCAGCATCGTAGATATGTCCCCAACCGATACACAGGCGAGCGGTCCATCCTGGGTCCCGACTCTGGACAGCCAGTACTTCATCCATGGCCATCGGACCGGGCCCCTTCCCTTGTGGGACAGGGGAGAAAAAGAAAAGAAGCGGCAGATCAACTGATCTAAAAAGGAGGTCTATTTAAAGGCTAGAGTATAAGGTGAGACTTAAATGCTTCTACTGAGGTAGCATCTCGAACTGTTACCGGGAGGGCATTCCAGAGTACTGGAGCCCGAACAGAAAACGCTCTATAGCCCGCAGACTTTTTTTGGGCTTTAGGAATCACTAATAAACCGGAGTCCTTTGAACGCAGATTTCTTGCCGGGACATATGGTACAATACAATCGGCAAGATAGCGATGCAGTTCTTAGTTCATTGGAATATTTGATACCAAGCTAATACGAGTATGGCTGATACTGATGCTGATACTTTTTAATGAAAAGTTCTTCATTTGTTTATGGTGATTGTAATCTGAAATAATCACATGAAAACGGTTGAAGTAGTACTTTTCTTTACATTGTTGATTAATAACGACCAAATTATACAGTTTAACGCCGATCTTGAACATTGTTCGCCGGCCGAAACGGTCGTCAAGTAAAAGATATTTTCCCATCAATCAATCCATCCATCCCTCCATCCATTTTCTACCGTTTTTCCCTTATGGGGTAGCACGGCGTGCTGCAGCCTATCTTAGCTGCAGTCGTGCGGAAGGCAGTGTACACCCTGGACAAGTCGCTGCCTCATCACAAAGTGCATTTTTTTTTTTAACATGCCTCAAAACAGCAGATTGGAATTTGGGACATGCTCTCCCTGAGAGAGCATGGGGAGGTTGAAGTGGGTGGGGTTTGGGTGTATATTGTAGCGTCCCGGAAGAGTTAGTGCTGCAAGGGGATCTGGGGCGGTATAGCTCGGTTGATAGAGCGGTCTTGCCAGCAACATGAGGGTTGCAGGTTCGATTCCCGCTTCCATCATCCTAGTCACTGTCGTTGTGTCCTTGGGCAAGACACTTTACCCACCTGCTCCCAGTGCCACCCACACTGGTTTAAATGTAAAAATTAGATATTGGGTTTCACTATGTAAAGTGCTTTGAGTCACTAGAGAAAAAGCGCTATACAAATATAATTCACTTCACTTGTTTGTTCTGTTGTGTTTATGTTGCATTACTACTAATAATAATAATGGATTATATTTATATCGCGCTTTTCTACTGTTAGATACTCAAAGCCCTCACAGAGAAGTGGGAACCCATCATTCATTCACACCTGGTGGTGGTAAGCTACATATGTAGCCACAGCTGCCTTGGGGTAGACTGACGGAAGCGTGGCTGCCAGTTTGCGCCTACGGCCCCTCCGACCACCACTAGTGTGAGCTGCACCGGGGGCAAAGGCTGAAGTGTCCTGCCCAAGGACACAACGGCAGCGATTTGGATGTCCATAGGTGGGAAGAGAACCTGCAACCCTCAGGTTTTTGGCACGGCCGCTCAACCCACTACGCCATGCCGCCCCAAAAATGACGGTGCGGATGTTCTCCCGAAATGTGTTTGTCATTCTTGTTTGGTGTGGGTTCACAGTGTGGCGCATGTTTGGAACATTCTTAAAGTTGTTTATACGGCCACCCTCAGTGTGACCTGTATGGCTGTTGACCAAGTATGCTTTGCATTCACTTATAAGTGTGTGAATAGCCGTAGATATTATGTGACTGGGCCTGCACGCAAAGGCAGTGCCTTTATGGTAATTGGCGCTCTGTACTTCTCCCTACATCTGCATTTTAAAAAGTCATAAATGTTACTTTTTGAAACCAATACGGATATTTTCAGATTTTAGATTTTAAAGCATTTATCGGCCGATAATATCGGACCGCTGATTTTATCGGACATCTCTAATCAAAACGTCCTTGTTGATAATTCTAGACTTGTTTTTGCCATACACGTGAGCCAAACCATGTCCCGTTGGCGGCACCGCTGGGCTGGTACTCTGAGCAAAACGAAAACAGGATGTGACGTCTGGCGCGCGCCACTTCAAAATGACGTTTTTACAGGAAGTGGCGGCCCCTGTCGAATATTCGGCGGCAAACAAAATGAGTAAATACAAGAATGAATGAAATGACCGTGCATTGAGGCATACATCCATCCATACATTTTCTACCGCTTATTCCCTTTTGGGGTTGCGGGGGGTGCTGGCGCCTATCTCAGCTACAATCGGGCGGAAGGCGGGGTACACCCTGGACAAGTCGCTACCACATCGCAGGGCCAACACAGATAGACAGACAACATTCACACTCACATTCACACACTAGGGCCAATTTAGTGTTGCCAATCAACCTATCCCCAGGTGCATGTCTTTGGAGGTGGGAGGAAGCCGGAGTACCCGGAGGGAACCCACGCATTCACGGGGAGAACATGCAAACTCCACACAGAAAGATCCCGAGCCTGGATTTGAACCCAGGACTGCAGGAACTTCGTATTGTGAGGCAGACGCACTAACCCCTCTGCCACCGTGAAGGGAATGCACACAGTTGTGATCAAAATTATTCAACCCCCACAGAATTTTGGTGTTTTATCGAGTTGGACATTTATTCCATATTTTGTTTGTAGTCATATCAAATAAAGATGTGTCAAATAGACAAATGCAACTTAAATTGTAACACTGTATTTTACAAAATACCAAAAAAGGACATTTTTCTTAATATCTCATTGACAAAATGATCCAACCCCCTAGTTACATGCATCTTTAGTACTTAGTAGAACACCCTTTGGCAGTAATGACATCCTTCAAATGTGATACATAACCGGACACAAGCTTCTTGCAACCATCTACAGGTATTTTAGCCCATTCCTCTTGGGCAAAGGCCTCCAGTTCATTCATATTCTTGGGCTTGCGTGCTGCAACTGCCTTCTTCAAGTCCCACCACAGCTTTTCTAAAGGATTTAGGTCTGGCGACTGTGAAGGCCACTCCAGAGTCTTCCAGCCCTTCTTCTGCAACCACTCTGATGTTGATTTGGAGGTATGCTTGGGATCGTTGTCCTGTTGGAAGGTCCAACGTCTCCCAAGCCTCAGCTTCGTCACTGACTTCATGACATTTGCAGCTAATATATCCTGCTAGGAAATAGAATTCATAATGCCTTGAACGCGCTGGAGATTCCCGGTACCTGAGGCAGAGAAACAGCCCCAGAGCATGATTGACCCCCCACCATGCTTAACAGTAGGCAAGGTGTTCTTCTCTTTGTAAGCTTCATTTTTTCTCCTCCAGACATAACGTTGATTCATAGGCCCAAAGAGTTCCAGTTTTGTCTCATCACTCCATTGAACAGTTTACCAAAACCTTTGGGGTTTGTCCAGATAATTTTTGGTCTATTTCTTGTGCATGTAGTCAGAAGTGGGGTGCGCCTGGAAGTTCTGGCATGGAGGCCTTTATCTCGTAGTGGGCGCCTTATTGTCTGGGACGAAACCTGCGTTCCCCCCTCTGCAATGTCCTGTTGTAGTTCCTCAGCTGTTACCCGGGGGTTTTTTACCACCATCCTCTTTCTACCACACCCTGGTAGTGTTTCCACTGTGCTTTTAGCTTTAAACTTGCGAATTATGCTCCCAACTGTGTCTCTTGGAATGTGTAATGTCTTTGCTATTTTCTTATATCCATATCCTTTTTTATGAAGAGAAATTACCTCCTCGCTTTACTTCTTTGACCACTCCCTGGACTTCACCATGCTGCAAATACACCATTGACCATCTACAAGAAGCTGAGCTTCACAGTCTTTTTCATTCAGTTTAATTGTTGCTCGTTATGGTTCTAATCACATCTACAGGTGTTTTCAACACCTGATTGAAAATACCTTATTCAAATTCTGTTCGTAAGAGTTAGGATCTATAAGGGGTTGAATAATTTTGTCAATGAGATATTAAGAAAAATGTCCTTTTTTGGTATTTTGTAAAATACAGTGTCACAATTTAAGTTGCATTTGTCTATTTGACACATCTTTATTTGATATGATTATAAACAAAATACGGAATAAATGTTCAACTTGCTAAAACACCAAAATGGTGTGGGGGTTGAATAATTTTGATCACAACTGTATTTGGCTCTTTTTCTGGTCCACGCCGTGTTTGCTTGTAAGTACTCAGTGCGTTTGCGTTACCGAATATACTCCCCTGCTTGTAAAACCAGCAACGCCGTCATGCCCGTAAAAAAAATATATATATACATATATTATGAATATAGTATCATTTTTAATTTGTTAGTACCCGGTCCTTTGTTAGTAAAGGTAGGTATGCTGTCAAATAAATGTGCTTGATTCAGGCGATCCTGAAGGTCTTCAGTGAAATTAGACAAATTGATACCTCGTCATGTAGCCTGCCGCTCCAAAATGATGCCCCAAAGAGGAAATATCAATGAATCTTCCCAAGTAATTTGTTTGGTTTATCGCGGGGAGACATTGCAGCATGCAAGCATGACGAATGGACTTGTCAAAAAAAAAATGGAATGTTGCACCCCTGCAAGCTTTTAATATAATTATTATCTTTGACATGGCCTCATTTTTCACAGACGTCCAACTGGGGGACACAGCTGACTGCAGGTTTAACCGGAGGCTCTAAAAACAAACGCATGTTGAATTGTTTGGATTTTACAGAAAATATTATTGTCTGCATTTGAAATTTTTGCGTTCAAGTGTTGAGTTCTATCAATGACATTTTTAGTAGAGATGCAAGTCTTACCATTTAGTTTGATTCTTCGACGCAGAGCTGAATTGATTCAACGGGATTTTCAAATCTCACATTGTTTGCACTCCAAAAAGTCAGTGTTCAAAAACAAGAAATGAAATACAAAAATGAGGGGTGTTTTATTTGAACTAAGCAAAATATAGAAAAAGAACATTTGGCTTGTCAAGACTGTCAGGCTTTCCCCTGACAGTTTGTCTATGTTTTAGTTTTTTCCTCTGCATTTGTCTGTTTCCTCTGTGTTTAGTATCTTCTGTCTTTAGTTCCTGTCTAGTGCTCTTATTTTGTCAGCTTCCTGTCTTGTTCCCGGAGTGCTGTGTTCCTCCTCAGCTGCGGCTGATTGGCACCTGGCCACACTAGTTGCCAATCAGCCCCCTCCTATTTGTACCCTCTTCGTCTTGTGTCAGTTGCTGGATCATTGTATTGTCTTGTCTTGTCGATGTCACGTCTAGTCGCTCTTGTAATGTGTTATCGCTCCTGTCGTGTCGTACCTTGTCTTTGCAGCGTAGCGGTAAGCTATATTCAGTTGATGTTTGTAGCTTACTGTTTTTTGTTCCCTGCTTCCGTTTTGTTTTTCATTATACAAGTACGACTTCTGTTTGCCTGTTCGCTACCCGCTAGCTTCCACGCCAAGCTCCTGTTCGTTATTTTGTAGCTCCCAGGCTAGCTCCTTTTGTTTGATTATCCGCCACGTGCGCGCTTTGTGTTTTGTTTTTGTCTTAGTATTTAATTAAATCATGTTTTCTTATTCCATGCCTGCCTCCATCGCTGCATCTTGGGGTTCGTCACCAAATAAATGTGACAAAGACTTTCCAAAACAAGTACAATTAGCTAACCTCAATGAACCCAAAAATATCCTATCCTTTTTTAGGTACTTTGGGACCTTTAAGGTGGAAAATGGTCCTTTTTAGAGGTTCTTCGGGGATTTTAACGTTGAAGATGGTCCTTTTTTAGGTACTTTGGGGCTATTTGGGGTCCTGTGGGACATTAAGGGGAATATGGTCCTCTTTTGGGGTACTTTGGCACCTTCAGGTGGAAGATGGTCATTGATGGGGTACCTTAGGACTATTTGGGGTCCTGTTGGATCTTTCGGGGAAATATGGTCCTTTTTGAGGTAGTTTTGGAACTTGGGGGGAAGGGGGGGGGGGGGTTTAGTTCTTTTTTGAGGTACTTTGGGACCTTTAAGGTGGGTAATGGTCCTTTTAGAGGTTCTTCAGGACTTTAACGTGGTAGATGGTCCTTTTTGAGGTACTTTGGGGCTATTTGGGGACCTTTAGGGGGAATATGGTCTTCTTTTGGGGTATTTTGGCACCTTCAGGTGGAAGATGGTCATTGAAGTGAAGTGAAGTGAATTATATTTATATAGCGCTTTTTCTCAAGTGACTCAAAGCACTTTACATAGTGAAACCCAATATCTAAGTTACATTCAAACCAGTGTGGGTGGCACTGGGAGCAGGTGGGTAAAGTGTCTTGCCCAAGGACACAACGGCAGTGACTAGGATGGCGGAAGCGGGAATCGGACCTGCAACCCTCAAGTTGCTGGCACGGCCACTCTACCAACCGAGCTAAACCGCCCCATGGGGTGCCTTGGGACTATTTGGGGTCCTGTTGGATCTTTCGGGAGAATATGGTCCTTTTTCAGGTAGTTTTGGAACTCGGGGGGAAATTAGTTCCTTTTTTAGGTACTTTGGGACCTTTTAGGTGGAAGATTGTCCTTTCATGTGAAATAAGCAAAATTATCCGCCAATAGAACAAGAAAATTCGGCTTGCCAAGACATTCCAAAACAAGTAAAATTAGCTAACCCCAATGAACCCAAAAATATCCTATCCTTTTTTAGGTACTTTGGGACCTTTAAAGGTGGAAAATGGTCCTTTTTAGAGGTTTTTCGGGACTTTAACATGGAAGATGGTCCTTTTTGAGGTACTTTGGGGCTATTTGGGGTCCTGTGGGACCTTTAGGGGGAATATGGTCCTCTTTTGGGGTACTTTGGCACCTTCAGGTGGAAGATGGTCATTGATGGGGTACCTTGGTACTATTTGGGGTCCTGTTGGATCTTTCGGGGGAATATGGTCCTTTTTGAGGTAGTTTTGGAACTTGGGGGGAATTTAGTTCCTTTTTGAGGTACTTTGGGACCTTTTAGGTGGAAGATTGTCCTTTCATGTGAAATAAGCAAAATTATCCGCCAATAGAACAAGAAAATTCGGCTTGCCAAGACATTCCAAAACAAGTAAAATTAGCTAACCCCAATGAACCCAAAAATATCCTATCCTTTTTTAGGTACTTTGGGACCTTTAAAGGTGGAAAATGGTCCTTTTTAGAGGTTTTTCGGGACTTTAACATGGAAGATGGTCCTTTTTGAGGTACTTTGGGGCTATTTGGGGTCCTGTGGGACCTTTAGGGGGAATATGGTCCTCTTTTGGGGTACTTTGGCACCTTCAGGTGGAAGATGGTCATTGATGGGGTACCTTGGTACTATTTGGGGTCCTGTTGGATCTTTCGGGGGAATATGGTCCTTTTTGAGGTAGTTTTGGAACTTGGGGGGAATTTAGTTCCTTTTTGAGGTACTTTGGGACCTTTTAGGTGGAAGATTGTCCTTTCATTTGAAATAAGCAAAATTATCCGCCAATAGAACAAGAAAATTCGGCTTGCCAAGACTTTCCACAACAAGTAAAATTAGCTAACCTCAATGAACCCAAAAGTATCCTATCCATTTTGAGGTACTTTGGGACCTTAAAGGTGGAAAATGGTCCTTTTAGAGGTTTTTCGGGACTTTAACGTTGAAGATGGTCCTTTTTGAGGTACTTTGGGGCTATTTGGGGTCCTGTGGAACCTTTAGGGGGAATATGGTCCTCTTTTGGGGTACTTTGGCACCTTCAGGTGGAAGATGGTCATTGATGGGGTACCTTGGTACTATTTGGGGTCCTGTTGGATCTTTCGGGGGAATATGGTCCTTTTTGAGGTAGTTTTGGAACTTGGGGGGAATTTAGTTCCTTTTTGAGGTACTTTGGGACCTTTTAGGTGGAAGATTGTCCTTTCATTTGAAATAAGCAAAATTATCCGCCAATAGAAACCAGAAAATACGGCTTGTCAAGACTTTCCACAACAAGTAAAATTAGCTAACCTCAATGAACCCAAACATATCCTATCCATTTTGAGGTACTTTGGGACCTTAAAGGTGGAAAATGGTCCTTTTAGAGGTTTTTCGGGACTTTAACGTTGAAGATGGTCCTTTTTGAGGTACTTTGGGGCTATTTGGGGTCCTGTGGGACCTTTAGGGGGAATATGGTCCCCTTTTGGGGTTCTTTGGCACCTTCAGGTGGAAGATGGTCATCGATGGGGTACCTTGAGACTATTTAGGGTCCTGTTGGATCTTTCGGGGAATATAGTCCTTTTTGAGGTACTTTTAGACATTCGGGGGGGAGATGGACATTTCTGGGGTAAACTGGGACTATTTGGGGTCCCGTTAGACCTTTCGGGGGAATATGGTCCTTTTTGGGGTACTTTGGCACCTTCAGGTGGAAGATGGTCATTGATGGGGTACGTTGGGACTATTTGGGGTCCTGTTGGATCTTTCGGGGAAATATGGTCCTTTTTGAGGTAGTTTAGGAACTTGGCGGGAATTTAGTTCCTTTTTGAGGTACTTTGGGACCTTTTAGGTGGAAGATGGTCCTTTCATTTGAACTAAGCAAAATGATCTGCCAATAGAACAAGAACATTTTGGCTTGTCAAGACTTTCCAAAACAAGTAGAATTAGCTAACCTCAATGAACCCCAAAATACCTTAAAATAAGTATATTCCCACTAATAACAAGTCCACTTTTCTTGGTAGAAAAAAAATGTAACCTTTTTTTGCTCAATATGTTGAAAAATATTCTTAAATTAAGAAAAGCTAGTGCCGTTATCTTGACATAATGACATGCGCACGGCATCATGATTTTTTTCAATGCTTGAAGTAAGAAATGATTACTTTTAAAAAGTAGTTTTATACTTGTGAGTGTTGATGCCACAGCCTTGCAACAGTTGATATTCTAGTTTCAAGCATGTTTTACTCGATATAGGTCATCAAATCTCAGCTACAAGCTCTAATATCTTACTGATATAATTTACGACCAAAATCCTTAAAACAAGTAAAACCCTCGAACATAAAATTTGCTTAGTGAGAAGAATTATCTTATCAGACATAAAACAAGCAAATATCACCTTTATTTGAGATATTTCATCTTACTTAGATTTCAGTTTTTGCAATGTGGTTAGTAAAACATAATGAAACAGGTTTTAAAACAAGTTACTCTTGGCTGCTAGCGTAGAACGTATAAAACGCCGCGTGCTACTGGAACTGGATTATATTTATATAGCGCTTTTCTCTAGTGACTCAAAGCGCTTTACATAGTGAAACCCATTATGTAAGTTACATTTAAACCAGTGCTACGAGGTTTGCATGCAGAGACGGAAGGCGAAGTGCAGGTAGAAGTCAATGTATTGGGCATAAAACTGTCACGATCCGTGACTCGGATCGTTAATGGTTTTGCCCTTTTTATGTCTTTGTTCATGTTTTGTTTCTGGACTCTGCCGATCCTTGTTTGAGCACTTCCTTGTTTGTGTTAGTCACCATGGGAACGTGTTCCTCCTCACGGGCTCCTGTCACACACCTGTTTCTAATAATTATTTGTGTATTTAAGCCCACCTGGTTCCTTAGTTCGTCCTCGGTCCATTACTTGCTTTTCGCAACACGTCACGTTTTGTATCCTTGTGCCCTCGATTATTTTGTGCTAAGTTCCGCCTTAGCTTCACGTGCGTGTGGCACGTCGTTTAATGTTTTCTGTTTCCTGCTACGTTTTTAGCATTAGCTTTCCGTGCATTGGCACGCGCTTTGTTTTTCCCCTTTTTTGCACCAGTGTTCTTTTGTTTTATTATATTAAAACGTATTCTTACCTGCAATCCTGCTGACTGGTAGTGTGTGCATCCACGAAGTGGCAACTCCGCGCAACAAGTGCGCCGAACGCGTGACAAAAACGCCACACGGAAAGATCCCGAGCGCAGGATCGAACCCAGGACTACTCAGGACCTTTGTATTGTGAGGCACATGAAATAACCCCTGGTGCACCGTGCTGCCCAAGTTTTACTTTTTGAAAAAAATAATAATAAAATGACCCCTTAAATGCGCCCTATATTGTGGAATGGAAATGACTTACTGAAAAGTGTACTGAAAAGTACATTTTCGGCACAGTCCCACCAAGAGCAGACATACGTTAAAGGGAGACTTCCCGCAAAGCGCCATGGTCAAACCGGATGCCAACTCTTTGCGCATCGATCACTTGATCAAGAATTAATATTTGTTAATCTCACGATTGGATAATTTCAGTCTTTTTCACCAATAACCTCTTGAAAGGTGCTAGCAAAATGTGTGTCAAAGTTCCATTTTTCTATGAAACATTATTTTTGCATTAACATGTATTCTGCCTAGTTGAGGGTCTCATTGTTTCCGTTACTCTGCTGCAGAGTTTTCACGCAGTTCTTTTATTTTAAAATCTATTTTAATTTTCAATCTCTTAGATTTCCTTTTCAGTGTCTTTCAAGCCCTGGATGAAAGACCAACAATGATTTTGTTTTGTTGGGTTTTATAAATGCCGAGTGATGTCATCCAAGGCTTTCTGTTGTGATTTTGGACTCTTCCGTTCCTTAGTTTGAGCACTTCCTGTTTATCTGGTCTCCATGGTTTCACATTGGTTCCACCTCCCCTTGTTTTCGACGCACACCTGTTTTTCATTGATTGCTTTAGTATTTAGTCCTGCCTGCTACCTCAGTTCCTTCTGGTTGGTTTGTTTGCTACTTGCAACACGCACGTTGGTTCTTATTTTTGTAATCACTATTGCTAAGTCTCGCCTTAGCTTCGCGTGCGCACTGCACGTCTATTCCTGTACTCTGCTCTAGTTGCTAATTATTAGCCTAGCTCTCCGTGCGTTCGGCACGCCTTTCTTTATATTTTGTACCAGTGTTATTTTATGTTTTGTATTAAATCAACTCTTACCTGCAACTCCTGCCTGTCTTGGTCCTCTTGCATCCGTGGGGTGACAACGCGCATCCACCATGCGTCGCCATCGTGTCACTTTCCTGTGAATCTCCACTCTAATAAAACATGTTGACATTAACACTGGTCAAAAAAAATATCAGTCAAAGGCTGGCCCACAGGAGGGGGCCCAGGCTGAGTCCAAGGGAAAAAAACGCATTTGCAATGCACACATAAACACATTACATTTAATCACGACAACTCGCACAGAGGGGAGGTCAAAAGCGTCCATCATTGAGGTGTCCTCGGGGGTGTTTTTCAGAATAGCCTGGTCCTCAAGGCCATTCGAGGGAGTCAAATCGTTTGTTTTTTGCGAACAGACAAAACAATGGCTTGTCTGTTCTTAGTCCTCTCAAAAATGTTTTAGATTTTAGGACAGCGCAAAGAAAAAAAGTTCAGACAAGCCTCGTACATGAAAAAAGATTGAAATTAGACCATTCATCGGGGGTGCGCCCTATATTCCGGAAAAAACAGTAGTCTTTTTAGGTGAAAAAACACCAGAAATAAATTCTGTGTTCTGCTTGTATTCCCCGTTATTTTTTCGTTTAAGCACAAATGGGTTCCTATGAGAGAAGGGAAAAAAAAGCTTGAACAAATTGAAGATGAAATAAAGTCAATAATGCAGCATAAGCACTATCAATCCCTCCGGGAATGGACAGATGTGTTCAGCATCAGGAAAGCAGAGAGAGCACAGGACATGCACTCTACATTTTATTCCTCCTTTATTTACAAACAAGTCTGCGGTGTGTAAACAGCTGCCAGGCTCTGGGCGATGTCTAATGTCTTGAGAGGACAGATACGACTAGATTGGCAGTCACGGAATAAAAAATAAATGAAAGGAGAAAGGCGGGAAGTGTCCTCTAGCGACAGTAACGTCATGTCTGCCGAGGCTACTGTCACATGAGAAATTGGTATGTCTGCCTTTCAACGTGATGGATCCTTCCCGCTGTGACAGCTGAACATCAGCGCAAAAGTGACGGCTGTGGCGACAGAAGCCGGGACTCGTTGATTCAAAGTCAGGACGCCAAAATCCCCGATGTTAAAATTTGTGCTTTGACACATTCTGTCTAAGATCTTATTGGATAAACGTATGAATTAACATGGCGTGGCCAAATTTAGATATCAGTTTTCTTTCCGATCCAATACCAAGTAAAATTCAGTCTGGTATCGGCGATATCGATCCGATACTTCAGGGGTCGGGAACCTTTTTGGTTGAGAGAGCCATGAAAGCTAAATATTTCAAAATGTTTTTCGGTGAGAGCCGTATAATGTTTTTTAAACACTGAATACAACTAAATGCCTGCATTTTTAAGTAAGACCTGTCATTTCTTTGTGATCATGTTTTGTTTAGGTCTGTTCTGTTTTGTTTTTGACTCCATTAGTTCCTGTTTTTGCACACCCTGGTTTGTTTTTGTTTCCATGACTACCAAACAGTTCACCTGTTTTCACGACTCACACACCTGATTCACTTGAACTCATGTACCTGTTGTCAATCACCACATCACCATTTAAGCCTGCAGTTGCCAGGCAGTCAGCCTGGCGACATCACCTTCTATTCACCCTCTATCGCCTCTTACACACCTATGTTATCCATGCCGATGATCCATGCTCCAAGTAAGTTTTTCATGCCATGGTTTGTAAGTTTTTTTTTTTATGATCATAGTTCTCCCACTGTGCGAGTTTTAGTTTTCATAGCCAAGTTTTTAACCTCCACTGAGAGGGCCTTTTGTTTGTACCCTTTGTTTTTGTAATATTTTTGAGTTAAGATTAAAGATGTCATTACCTTCACGCCATGTCCGTTCCAATCGCTTTGCACCACGGGAAAACAAACCACACCATAGTCCAGGTCTTGAGAAGACCAACATTTTTAGAGTACAATAAGTCTCTTATTCTTTTTAATAACATTGTTATTTAAAATCTAACCAATAATAAATGTTATACTTCTTACCATTAATGCGACATCTTGGACAGGTGCGATAGAAAATGGATGGTTGGATTAAAATGCATGAGAATGTTTTATAATTTGAACGTTATTTTTAACACTGTGATTACCATCGTAATTATTAATTACTTATCGTGTTGAGCAATGTCAGCTAAGATTTATGTGAGAGCCAGATGTAGTCATCAAAAGAGCCACATCTGGCTCTAGAGCCATAGGTTCCCTACCCCTGCGATACTTTGTGCAAATATGCCTAACGTGTCTGCTAAAATTTTTCAAGTTGTGTATTTATTTTTATTTTATTTACATCCAGCATCAGAGATTCCTATCCACTACATCAGACTGTCAGCCCTAAATGTCAAAATATTTCCATCCATCCATTTTCTACCATTTGTCCCTTTTAGGGTCGCGGGGTGTGCTGGAGTCTATCTCAGCTTCACATGGGTGGAAGGCGACGTACACCCTGGACAAGTCGCCACCCCATCCCAGGGCCAAAACAGATAGACAGACAACATTCACACTCACATTCACACACTAGGTCCAGGTGCATGTCTTTGGGGATGGGAGGAAGCCAGAGTACCCGGAGAGGACCCACGCAGTCACGGGGAGAACATGCAAAATGCAAACTCCACACAGAAAGATCCCGAGCGCAGGATCGAACCAAGGACTACTCAAAACCTTCTGCACTAACCCCTTGTTGAGTCGTAACTCAAATGTTGGCGTTGAGCTGGACAGGTAGTCTTTTCTCAAGTATATGGTTATCACTTTTCCATTCCGAAGTCCCACTGTGTCAAAATATTTATTTTGTTTATATCCCAACGATGCCACCTCTCCCCTCACACCCAAAAAAGAAAAACACACACTAAAAAAGAGTTATAATATTATTAACAAATGAGTATATAAAACAAATAATAATAAAAGATAAAATAGTATGAACAGAGAAGTATTTTCCCGATACCAATATTTTGGTACTTGTAGCGGTACCAAAATTATTTTGATTCGTTTCAGTTCTTTTCATTATTTTTCTAAGCAAAAAATTGCATGATTTACTTTATTTTAGCAACAAATCTTTACATTAAACATTTGTTTCTTATTGCAAGTTTTTTCCTTAAATAAAATAGTAAACATACAAGACAACTTGTCTTTTACTAGTAAGTAAACAAACAAAGACTCCTAATTGAGTCTGCAGACATAAGCAGTAACATATTGTGTCATGTATCGTTCTATTATTTTGTATATACAAGCGAGCGTCATTAAACAGGTCTGCAGTACCCGGAAGAGCCTAGGTCCAAAAATGAAGGACTCCTATCTTGGAGAAGCCAAACAATCAGTTATTTATTCCTTCTTTTCCTGTCTGGGTGTGTGCTAAGTCAGGACAGCACAACCTCACAATGTGAGAAGATGTTCATGTGTAGTGACTGGAAAACAACTGCTTTAAGTCGTAACTCAAATGTTTGCGTTGAGCTGGACAGGTAGTCTTTTCTCAAGCATATGGTTATCACTTTTGCATTCCGAAGTCCCTATTAAGGCATCTTTCCTACGAAAAGTGATCTAATCCACCTGCGAATGTCAAACTAAGGGGCCTTATCTTACAATGTGCTCAAACGGAAACACCACTATTTACTTAAACTTGGTGGTTTGCTTTCTCCAAGGTGTATACGAGCATTTGCCATATTTAGGACATAATATGAGTTAATTAATTAACATCATAACTGCTACAACTGCAGAAGCAGACTTTCAATGTTCAGCACAACATTTTTACCAGGGATGCAATCAAATTGCTAAATAGCAGTAATGCTCCCGAATTCCTTAACGCAAACTCACACCGTGCTTGGCAACACATGATTGTGCCCTTAGAGGCTGTTACTAGGTGACATACAAGGCTTGTAATTAATTATGAAAAAATATGGAGTTGGATGTGTGTCATCTTAACGGATGTATAATGTCAATCGTTTTGTAGAATATACACAAACAAAGCTGTGAAAAGTACACTTTAATAATTGACTATTTCCAATGAATTATAATAATATCGGTATCGATCGATACCAAGCAAATACAGGGTGAGAATTGCTTATACAAACCCCGTTTCCATATGAGTTGGGAAATTGCGTTAGATAAAAATATAAACGGAATACAATGATTTGCAAATCCTTTTCAACCCATATTCAGTTGAATGCACTACAAAGACAAGATATTTGATGGTCAAACTCATAAACTTTATTTTGAAATGTGGACTCGTCAGACCACAGAACACTTTTCCACTTTGCAACAGTCCATCTTAGGTGATCTCGGCCCCAGAGAAGCCGGCGTAGTTTCTGGATGTTGTTGATAAATGGCGTTCGCTTTGCATAGTAGAGCTTTAACTTGCACTTACAGATGTAGCGACGAACTGTATTTAGTGACAGTGGTTTTCTGAAGTGTTCCTGAGCCCATGTGGTGATATCCTTTAGAGATTGGTGTTGGTTCTTGATACAGTGCCGTCTGAAGGATCGAAGTACACTTTAAAAATTGACTTTTTCCAATGAATACTAATAATATCGGTATCGGTTGATACCAAGCAAATACAGGGTGAGAATTGCTTATACAAACCCCGTTTCTATATGAGTTGGGAAATTATGTTAGATGTAAATATAAACGGCATACAATGATTTGCAAATCCTTTTCAACCCATATTCCATTGAATGGACTGCAAAGATAAGATATTTGATTTTTTAAACTCATAAACTTTATTTTAAAATGTGGACTCGTCATGACCACACAGAACACTTTCCCACTTTGCATCAGTCCATCTTAGATCATCTCGGGCCCAGAGAAGCCGGCGTAGTTTCTGGATGTTGTTGATTAATGGCGTTTGCTTTGCATAGTAGAGCTTTAACTTGCACTTACAGATGTAGCGACGAACTGTATTTAGTGACAGTGGTTTTCTGAACTGTTCCTGAGCCCATGTGGTGATATCCTTTAGAGATTGATGTCGGTTCTTGATACAGAGCCGTCTGAGGGATCAAAGGTCACGGTCATTCAATGTTGGTTTCCGGCCATGTCGCTTATGTGGAGTGATTTCTCCACATTCTCTGAACCTTTTGATGATATTATGGACCGTAGATGTTGAAATCCCTAAATTTCTTGCAATTGCACTTTGAGAAACGTTGTTCTTAAACTGTTTGACTATTTGCTCACGCAGTTGTGGACAAAGGGGTGTACCTCGCCCCATCCTTTCTTGTGAAAGACTGAGAATTTTTTGGGAATCTGTTTTTATACCCAATCATGGCACCCACCTGCTCTTAATTTCCTGCACACCTGTGGGATGTTCCAAATAAGTGTTTGATTAGCATTCCTCTACTTTATCAGTATTTATTGCCACCTTTCCCAACTTCTTCGTCACGTGTTGCTGGCATCAAATTCTAAAGTTAATGATTATTTGCAAAAAAAAATAATGTTTATCAGTTTGAACATCGAATATGTTGTCTTAGTAGCATATTCAACTGAATATGGGTTGAAAATGGTTTGCAAATCATTGTATTCTGTTTATTTTTACATCTAACACAATTTCCCAACTCATGTGGAAACGGGGTTTGTACTTTCGATGACATATAACGTTTTTGTGATCCCGGAACGCAGGAGACAGCTTGCAGGTAAAAAAAAGCTATTTAATCTACGACAAAAACAAAAGACAAGTGCAGCAGGAAGTGCACTGAAGCATGGAGAAAGCTGTGCGGTAGAAAAACAAAACTAAGCGGACTGATAGAGGTCAGCAACAGTTTACATCTGATACCAGCCGGCAGCAATGGCTGAACTTAAACGGACTTTATTACGGGTTGAGGACAGGTTTGCTGGGAGACACAGTCAAGGTGCAGGAAACAGGAAGTGTGGACTCGAAAATATTTTGTGCCTTTAATTTGTTGTACATTTTTATATTTTTATGGGAAGAAATCAAACATACATTTGCAACCCAAAAAAATACATTTGCAAATGTATTTTTAGTTATATTTTTTGTTACCAAATATTCTTTTTTTTGTTACAATTTTCTTGGGGGGCTGCAAATATGTTTTGGTTTACAAATCTATTTTTAGCCACAAATATGTGTATTTATTTTTTTGTTACAAATATGTTTTCATGTAAGGTTACGGCAGCGTGGGTTGAAACGTGAGCCCAAAATGCAGAGACGGCAGGCGAAGTGCGAGTATAAAGGTCATTTATTGAGTACAAATGAAAGCTTGTGCAGCTTGGGAGTGCACAGAAAACTTAACAACTGTTGAGGTAGCGCAGCCACAAAAGAACGATTATCCAGCTCTGTCCAGAGGAACAGGGCAGGCATACGAAACCACCTGATTGGCAACCAGGGACAGGTGTGTCGTGACAGGGACAACAAGTTTAGGGAGGCAGCGCTCCGGCCAGAAGTGAAGTGGCAGGAAATTAAAGCAAACAGGAAGTGGAACTAGAAAACAAAAGCGCTGACACAGAAGTTGCACAAAAAATATCGGGGTCGTTCTGAACGTGTTCAGATTACGGTTAAAGTGCGGTGGTAAGATAACATTTTGGTTGTTACCGTGACTCCTTTAGTAAGTAAGATGACTGTAGAGGTTTCCCTCTCCTGAGGCCGATAGATCTGGGTTGAGCAAGTTTTAATGACATCCACACAACTCTGGATTGCTCTCGAGCAATATCTCTAGGACTTTCCAGTCCGGCGTGCATGTGTCTCTCTCACGCTTCAACTACCAACTACGTGTCTCGTTCCGGCTGCTGCTAATAAGGCCGACAGGTGATTAGATGACCAGTTCGAGCTGGGCAATCCACTCACCTTTCGCTGGCTTCGAAGCCGGTCCTTACACACCTCGCTTTGCAGCAGGCCCGCAGACCACGCCCCTCTCCACAATGACATTAAAGCTCAAAATAAATCAAAGCCAGGTCAGCAGGAAGTCGAAAGGAGACTTTTATTTGGTGCAAACTGTCGATCCGGCAACAAAACATGTCACAACACTTTCTCAAACCAATCACACACTTTTCTGGCTTTAAAATAAAAGCGCTGCGCTAGACATCCGGTTTAACTCCCATTTACAAACATTATGATCATGCTTTGTCAATAGGGATGGTCACCGGATGCGGTGCTTTTTTTTTTTGGGCACCGACCGCAACCAGCCGGTAATACCGATTCACGTAAGATCCAGTTGTGCCATGGAAATATTGTGTAAATTATTTTATAACATGTTCTGGTCAAGTCCTAAATTACAGAAGGATTAGCAGGCTGAATATTACATTTTATTAATTAACATTGTCATGTAATGTACAGAATATCAAAAGCATTTATTCAGGTAAAAATATCACAGATTGAAACCGGTATAGGCTCCAGCTCCCCCACCACCCCGAAAGGGACAAGCGGTATAAAATGGATTGGATGGGTATTACATCTTTGACGATCAGAGCATGATCATAACAATCCACATTTTGTGTTATTTGTGCGTAAAATTTGTATCTAAACATGGACGTGTAGCTCCTCCTCTGAATGCAAGTGCTCCTAAAGCAGGAATACAAATTCTGTATTTCTAAAAAATCTGGGAAGACACCAACACAAAGTTGAGCTGTTTAAAAAGGCATATTGTTTAAAACACATTTTCATCCATCCATCTCTTTTCTACCGCTTGTCACTTTTGAGGTCAAGGGGGGGTATTAATTTTCCGTTCATAGGGTTAAAACTTGAAATTTATCTACAGTATTTAGTGTACACTTGATGATGAAAAAGTATGTCTACCTGCGATTAATCGCGATGATTTAGAGTTAACAAATATAACTGAAAACTTGTCCAGGGTGTACCCCGCCTTCCGCCCAAATCCAGCTGAGATAGGCTCCAGGAACCCCCGCGACTCAAAAAGGGACAAGCGGTAGAAAATGGATGGATGGATGGAATAAAACAGTACTTTTTTTTACTGTAATAAACTGTGGTGTCACCAAAAAAATCCACAATTGTTGATTTTCGGAAAAAACAAACAAAAACAAACAAACTGGTGCCCAGGTGCCAACATTTTACAAAAATTGTACCTAAAATTAAATTCTGACAACTGAACTGGCTTTTTTTTTTTTTTTTTTTTTTAAACCATAAAAACAGCAGTACTCGATGGGGTGGCAACTTGTCCAGGGTGTATCCCGCTTACCGCCCGAATGCAGCTGAGATAAACTCCAGCAACCCTTGCCACCCCGAAAGGGACAAGCGGTAGAAATGGATGGATGGATGGAATAAAACAGTACTTTTTTACAGTAATAAACTGTGGTGTCACCGAAAGATTCACAGTTGTTGATTTTCGTTAAAGAAAAACAAACAAACTGGCAGCTCAGGTGCCAAAATTTTACAAAAATTTTAACTAAAATTCTGACAACTGAGCTGCCTTTTTAAAAAAAATGTTTACCATAACAACAGCAGTACTGGATGAGGCGGCAACTTGTCCAGGGTGTACACCACCTTCCGCCCGAATGCAGCTGAGATAGGCTCCAGGAACCACCTCGACTCAAAAAGGGACAAGCGGTAGTAAATGGATGGAATAAAACAGTCCCTTTTTTTCACTGTAATAATCTGTGGTGTTACCGAAAAATGCATATTTTCGGTAAAAAAAAACAAAAAAAAAACTGGCAGCTCACGTGCCAAAATTTTACTAAAATTTTACCTAAAATTCTGACAACTGAGCTGCCTTTTTTTACTTTTCTTTACCATAAAAACAGCACTACTGGATGAGGCGGAAACTTGTCCAGGGTGTACACCGCCTTCCGCCCGAATGCAGCTGAGATAGGCTCCAGGAGCCGCCTCGACTCAAAAAGGGACAAGCGGTAGTAAATGGATGGATGGATGGAATAAAACAGTACTTTTTTTTTTACTGTAATAAACTGTGGTGTCACCGAAAAATTCATATTTTCGGTAAAAAAAACAACAAACAAACTGGCAGCTCAGGTGCCCAAATTTTACTAAAATTTTACCTAAAATTCTGACAACTGAGCTGCCTTTTTTTTCCCCCCATAAAAACAGCAGTAGTGGATGATGCGGCAACTTTTCCATGGTGTACACCGCCTTCCCCCCGAATGCAGCTGAGATAGGCTGCAGTAACCCCCGCGACTCAAAAACGGACAAGCGGTAGAAAATGGATGGATGGATGGAATAAAACCGTACTTTTTTTTTACTGTAATATACTGTTGTGTCACCGAAAAATCCATATTTTTGGAAAAAACAAAAAAAACAAACTGGTAGCTCAGGTGCCAAAATTTTACAAAAATTTTACCTAAAATTCTGACAACTGAGCTGCCTTTTTTTACTTTTCTTTACCATAAAAACAGCAGTACTGGATGAGGCGGAAACTTGTCCAGGGTGTACACCGCCTTCCGCCCGAATGCAGCTGAGATAGGCTCCAGGAGCCGCCTCGACTCAAAAAGGGACAAGCGGTAGTAAATGGATGGATGGATGGAATAAAACAGTACTTTTTTTTTACTGTAATAAACTGTGGTGTCACCAAAAAAATCCACAATTGTTGATTTTCGGAAAAAAAAAAAAAAAAAAAAACTGGTGCCCAGGTGCCAACATTTTACAAAAATTTTACTGTAATAAACTGTGGTGTCACCGAAAAATCCATATTTTAGGTAAAAAAAAAACCCAAAACAAACTGGCAGCTCGGGCGCAAAATTGTACTAAAATCATACCTAAAATTCTGACAACTGAGCATCCTTTTTTTTTTTTTCCCATAAAAACAGCAGTACTGGATGAGGTAGCAACTTGTCCAAGGTGTACCCCGCCTACCGCCCAAATGCAACTGAGATAGGCTCCAGCAACCCCCAGCAACTCAAAAAGGGACAAGCGGTAGAAAATGAATAAATGGATGGAATAAAACTGGTGTCACCGAAAAATCCACAGTAGTTGATTTTAAGTTAAAAAAAATAAAATAAAAAAAAAAACTGACAGCTCAAGTACCAACATTTTACTAAAATGTTACCTAAAATTTTGACAACTGAGCTGCCTTTTTTTTTACCATAAAAACAGCAGTACTGTTTTTCCATTTTTAAAGTGATACACACTAAAGTTGAAGTGAAATAATTGCAACTGACCATATTTTTTAAAGAAAATCCACGAATAAAATGCATACAAAATTGTGTGATAACAGTATTCAGTGTTTGAAGCGGCCCTCTGCGGCCAAACATAATTGCAATGTGGCCCTCAGTGAAAATGACTTTGACACCTCTGACTTACAATGTGATATATTATCACTTTTTATGCAGACTTTTGTTGTAAAAATGTGCTTCCACATCTGTCCCTGACACACGCATTTCGGGCTGGCTGCACTGAAAACAAACCCCGCCCACTCTTTTTTGTTCCTGGTCCGAGCTGCTGTGACCAAGATTACCGTAAAAAACTTGTCTAACACTCAAAAGTGCAGATTTTAACCATTGAAATACTTTCTATAGTTCAAGACGTGCGGTCATTTAAAGTCTTCTAAACGAAAAACGGATGGCTGCGACCTACAAGGACCCAGGGGGATGTTATCAAAAGCCTACTGAAATTAGATTTTCTTATTCAAACGGGGATAGCAGGTCCATTCTATGTGTCATACTTGATCATTTCGCGATATTGCCATATTTTTGCTGACAGGATTTAGTAGAGAAAATCGAAGATAAAATTCGCAACTTTTGGTCGCTGATAAAAAAGTCTTGCCTGTACCGGAAGTAGCAGACGATGACATCACAAGGGTGAGGCCTCCTCACGTCCTCACATTGTTTATAATGGGAGCCTCCAGCAGCAAGAACTATTCTGCCCGAGAAAACGACAATTTCCTCATTAATTTGAGCGAGGATGAAAGATTTGTGGATGATGATATTGATAGCGCAGGACTAGAAAAAAAAAATAGAAGGAAAAAAAAGGTGATTGTATTGTGAGTGATTCAGATGTTTTTAGACACATTTACTAGGATCATTCTGGGAAATCCCTTATTTTCTATTGTGTTGCTAGTGTTTTTGTGAGATTAAATAGTACCTGATAGTCGGAGGGGTGTGTCCACGGGTGTCTTGACGCCAGTCGCTGATGGAAGTCGACGTCAGCTGCATGGACGGCGCAAGCTCAGCTGATCTCCGGTAAGAGGCGACCTTTTACCACAATTTTCTCACTGAAACCTGCCGGTTGACAAGTGGTCGGGGAACCATGTTTGCTTGACCGCTCTGATCCATAGTAAAGCTTCACCTCCGAGAATTTTAAACAAGGAATCACTGTGTGTTTGTGTGGCTAAAGGCTAAAAGCTTCCCACCTCCATCTTTCTACTTTGACTTCTCCATTATTAAATTGAACAAATTGCAAAAGATTCAGCAACACAGATAACCAGAAGACTGTTTAATTGCGCGATGAAAAGAGACGACTTTTAGCCGCAAATGGTGCTGCGCTAATATGTCCACTGCAACCCCGGACGTCACGCGCACGGGTCATCATACGCGTCATCGTTCCGCGACGTTTTCAACAAGATACTCCCGGGAAATTTAAAATTGCAATTTAGTAAACTAAAAAGGCCATATTGGCATAGTCTCGCCTCGATTACTGTAACGTATTATTTCCGGGTCTCCCCATGTCTAGCATTAAAAGATTACAGTTGGTACAAAATGCGGCTGCTAGACTTTTGACAAGAACAAGAAAGTTTGATCACATTACGCCTGTACTGGCTCACCTGCACTGGCTTCCTGTGCACTTAAGATGTGACTTTAAGGTTTTACTACTTACGTATAAAATACTACACGGTCTAGCTCCATCCTATCTTGCCAATTGTATTGTACCATATGTCCCGGCAAGAAATTTGCGTTCAAAGGACTCCGGCTTATTAGTGATTCCCAAAGCCCAAAAAAAGTCTGCGGGCTATAGAGCGTTTTCATTTCGGGCTCCAGTACTCTGGAATGCCCTCCCGGTAACAGTTCGAGATGCCACCACAGTAGAAGCATTTAAGTCCCACCTTAAAACTCATTTGTATACTCTAGCCTTTAAATAGACTCCCTTTTTAGACCAGTTGATCTGCCGTTTCTTTTCTTTTTCTCCTATGTCCCACTCTCCCTTGTGGAGGGGGTCCGGTCCGATCCGGTGGCCATGTACTGCTTGCCTGTGTATCGGCTGGGGACATCTCTGCGCTACTGATCCGCCTCCGCTTGGGATGGTTTCCTGCTGGCTCCGCTGTGAACGGGACTCTCGCTGCTGTGTTGGATCCGCTTTGGACTGGACTCTCGCGACTGTGTTGGATCCATTATGGATTGAACTTTCACAGTATCATGTTAGACCCGCTCGACATCCATTGCTTTCCTCCTCTCCAAGGTTCTCATAGTCATCATTGTCACCGACATCCCACTGGGTGTGAGTTTTCCTTGCCCTTATGTGGGCCTACCGAGGATGTCGTAGTGGTTTGTGCAGCCCTTTGAGACACTAGTGATTTAGGGCTATATAAGTAAACATTGATTGATTGATTGATGTGTTGCAATGTTAATATTTCATCATTGATATTTAAACTATCAGACTGCGTGGTCGATAGTAGTGGGTTTCAGTAGGCCTTTAGAAGTAAGAAACCTCCGTTTTCTTTGCATCCAGCCTGAGACCGACCCGAATGCATTCTGCGTCCACTTTGTTCAAGACCTCTTGTTTGTTAATTTCATGTGTTTTTACCTTATTTTATGTGGATTTTTTTTTTATCTGCACTGCAACCACTATTTTATCCTATCCTATAAAGTTTGAATCTAATATTGGCTAATTTGCTATCAGTATCTGACCACACATTAAGCTTTAACGCTCGTACGGACATAGTTTTTCTTTTTATGTGCTGAAAGTTGTAAACAGGCAGGGTGTTGGACTTAGAAGGTATGGGAAAGTTAGCACTATCTAGGCATGCTCGTAAAACTATTTTAATGGGTTGTCTTGACTTAATCCTAACATATTTTTGCCCAGTAGTTCCAGTCAAAGCATGAGTAATAAATATAATGAATGTATCAAAATAATGTTGCATAACTGCTTTAAATTATATTTAAAAGAAAGCACATGCAAGGATGCATTGATTATTATCTAAAAATTGGTAGCATTAGCATCGTTTTTTGGCCTTTGAGAAGTACCGTATTTTCCGGACTATAGGGCGCACTAAAAATCTTTAGTTTTTCTCAAAACTCGACAATGCGCCAGTGTGCATAATGTACGGAATAATTCTGGTTTTGCTTACCGACCTCAAACCATTTTTTTGGTACATGGTGTAATAGGTGTGACCAGTAGATGGCGGTCAAACATAAGAGATACGTGTTGTCAGGTTTGTCCCTGACAGTTTAGCCATGTTTTAGTTTTTCCTCCGCGTTCGTCTTCGTTTCCTGTCAGCGCTCTTATTTTGTCCGTTTCCTGTTTGTCTCCCTGAGTGCTGTGTACCCCCAGCTGTGGCCGATTGTCACCTGGCCACACCTGGTGTCAATCAGCCAGGTGCTATTTAAAGCTGCCGTCCGCTCCAGTCAGTGCTGGATTATTGTCACCACTACCTGTCAATGTCATTAATACGCATCGTTGTAGCTGTGTCTACTTCTGTTCACTCTGCTCATGTCATAGTTCCTTCGTGTCACGGTAAGTGTTTTTGTTTCTATTCCACAGTTAGCTTTTTTGCTAGTTTTTGTTCGTAGTCAAGTTTTTTCCCCGCTTTGTGCGCGCCTTTTGTTTGTTCTTGTTCTAGTGTTAAATGAAATAATGTTTACCTCCACGATGCCTGCTGCCATCTCTGCATCCTGGGGTTCGTCACAAACAACATGTGACACATGTAGACTGCAATGTGATGGCAATATGACTGAAGTAAACAACACCAACATTTTATATGTTTCATTGGAAATATAGAACATTACACACGGCGCTCAAAAATCTATCAAAATATTTTAGGACGACTACGGTAAGCTGTGAAGCCACACCATTTCATGGATTGTCGGCGCATTAAAAATACTTAAAGGTTAAAGTACCGATGATTGTCTCACACACACAAGAGGTGTGGTGAAATCTGTCCTCCGCATTTGACCCATCCCCTTTTTCACCCCCTGGGAGGTGAGGGGAGGAGAGAGCAGCAGCAGTAGTGGCCACGCTCAGGAGTCATTTTTGGTGATTTAACCCCCAATTCCAACCCAGGTTGCTTATTGCCAAGCAGGGAGGTATTTTTTAAAGTCTTTGGTATGAACTAACGACCTACCGATCTCAGGGCAGACACTCTAACCCAGGGGTCGGCACCCAACTGGCTCAGTTGCTAAATTGCCGACCCCAACGACTATTCCGTGAGGTTTCTGGATTTTAGTGCCTCTCTCAGAAATCACCCGTGGATAACATTCTCCAATTTTCACCTGGATTACAATACTGAGGATGTGCAGTGATGGCAATGTCTTTAACCTCCTCTACAACATTTCGTCGTGCCCGCTTTTACATCACGCCATCTGCGTGTCGACTAGTCATTTTATGTTCAGCCTCTGTTATCACACGAAAGCGATTACAACGCATACTTAGTCAACAACTATGCAGGTTACACTGAGGGTTGTAATATAAACAACTTTAACACTGTTACAAATATGCACCACACTGTGAACCCACACCAAACAAGAATGACAAACACATTTTGGGAGAACATCGGCACTGTAACACAACATAAACACAAAAGAACAAATACCCAGAATTCCATGCATCCCTGCTCTTCCGGGCTAGATTAGCACCAAACCCCGCCCCCTCCAACCCTGCCCACCTCAACCGACGCACGGAGATGGGGGGGATTTGGTGCTAGTGTCACGCCTGTGAATCTGGTTTTATGTTTTGTTTTTGGACTCTTGCTTCACGTTTTGCATTTCCTGGTTGTGTTTGTTTCCATGCCAACCCATTGATTTTCACCTTGCCATCCTAGTCACGTCCCGTCCCTCAGCTCTCACACCTGTTTCTCATTACCACTGCTACTATTTAAGGATTTTACTTTCTGTCCATCAGTCTGGGATTTTAGCATTCTGCTTCATGCCTTCCCGCACCCTCAATTACCTTGCAATCCATGCCCCTTGTACCTGTCACAGTAAGTTATTTTTTGTGTTATTTATTCATAGTTTTGCCACAGTGCAAGTTTAAGTTTGGTTCATTGTCTTTCATGCCATCCTGCAGTTGTTTTGTTTTCCTGTTTGTATTTTTGTAGCCAAGTTTTGTACCTCTTTGTGAGTGCCCTTAGTTTGTTTATTTTTGTATTTAGAATTCCAAATAAACAACCATGTACTCACAGTCACATCTGGCTCGTCCCGTATTCTCCTTGCATCGAAGAAGCAAAAATAATCCATGTCCGGGTGTGACGGCTAGCTATAATGTAGCCCGGAAGAGTGGGATGCATAGGATTCTGGGTATTTGTTCTTTTGTGTTTATGTTGTGTCACAGTGCCGATGTTCTCCCAAAATGTGTTTGTCATTTTTGTTTGGCGGGTTCACAGTATGGCGCATATTTGTAAGAGTGTCAAAGTTGTTTATATCATAACCCTCAGTGTAACCTGCATGGTTGTTGAACAAGTATGCCTTCCAATCGTTTTGCGTGTGTCAGCAGAAGCCTCGTACGACATGTGACTGGGCTGGCAAGCTGATTGGACGTGTTGTAGAGGGCGTCAAAGGCAGCACCTTCATAGGTTGCCCTTATTATTGTTAATCGAGGGAAATTCTGCAAACATTCGCGAGAATGGTTGATCCGACATTCGGCAGTCTCTCGGAATATTTGGGATGGTTGGCAAGTTTGATGCTGTCAAGCGGCATTCATGAAAAACTTGCGGGCTCCACTATCATTAAATTTTCATATTAAGGTGCGGCCGCGTGTTCGAGACCCCTGGTTTAAACATATCACAAAGTAAAAAAACCTCTGTATGCAGTGTTATTTCATTTTAAATTTCAAAAGAATTTCGTGGCTCCCGTTGTTTTCTTTATTTTGTGAAACGGGTCAAAACGGTTCTTTGATTGGTAAAGGTTGCCGACCCCTGCTCCAACCACTTGGCCACCAAGCAATTAAATTATAATATCACATCATAATGGCGACTAATTGAGGTTAAAGGTCTAAAAAAAATTATGTAGAATGTCCGGCGGGCGTTCTACTTGGGCCGCATGTGTCCCTCGGGCCCTATTTTGCTCAGGTGTAGAATCTCAGCCTCTTGACTTCCGGCAGGCTCAGTAACATCAGAACCTGACAGATAGACAATCAGTCTGTCATGCAAACAGTTTCACAACAGACGTGCTAATAACGTAAATAAACAATAGCCTGTTTAATGCTTCTCAACAAAAAGCCAACATTTGGTGCCTTGGTCATGGTCATGATGCAACAACGACACTTGTAAAATATTCGCAGTACGATATCAAGGTCAGTCTGTATCTTTTGATAACAAGCCTGGTCAAGTGTCTTTGTTCCACCTTTTCATTTACAATCTCCCTCTCTGAGCCGGAACAAAAAGCTCCAGAGTGCATGTTTAATTCTGTTCCCATTACAAGCTCATGGTTTAATGAGGCTACATTTGAAAAGTGCATGTATGGAATGGGTGGGAAAGCGAACGCAACCCGGCCCAAGATGGAGGCGAGGAGGCGTGGACGGAATCAACCCCGCAAATATGATAAATTTATACTCCGGAGCGACTTATAGTCCGAAAAATACGGTATATTAATTTTTGACGACAGCCCCTAATATTTTCCTATCTACAATAACCATCATAGTCTCACTTTATTTTGATACCAAGATCATTGGAGACGGTGTATTTCTGTTGCATATTAATTTTTCTAGACAGCCAAAATCCCAGGGTTTGCGAGGTTAATGTTTTCTGTGAACGGGTCTTTTTCACTCTGGAATTAACTTGGTCGAACTTGGTAACGATGGCAAAGTGCGCTAAATGCGAACACTACATATTATTTTGTGGAACTGAACTCAAAAGCTAACACTTCAGAGAGCTTGGTTACCGTGAAAACAAGATGTCAAACTGTAAATGAATATAGAACAGTGTTCTCTTGGCACAACAGCAAATTCCCCTTGAGTTCTAACTTCTTTGTTTAAAGGTTATCCCATTATCAATTCATGCCCTCAAGTTATTTTTTAAGGTAGTCTAGTAAAAGTTATCAACTGTGACGCTGACGACACATGACGATGAAGCTAACATAGCGTTAATTTCATTTACGTTTTAAAAATGTTGACTTAAAAAGGACCACACAAAGTGACCAAACAAAAATCCAGTAGTACCTCGAGTATGAATATTCCTGCAAACAAGTTTTTTGGGCAATGAGCTGTATCTCAGCTAATATCTCGATAAAATGTCCAGAAGAGGAAACAAGCACAAGAAATTGAAAATAAATCGCTCAATTTCAGGGAATTTAAAATTATGTAACAGTTCTAGCATCCACATACATACACCTTGTAACTCTCAGCTACATGTTATACTCTAAGTTTCCAGTAAAAATTGGAGTTACAAGCATCCCTGTCATTAGCTAGTGCAGCGAATACGTACCGACCAACCCATCTGGTCTTACTGGCTAGCATTAGCTTATAGCTAAAGATCGACATAACTTTGTTATCCAAGCATGGGAAGGAAGAACGTGAGTGGGAAGGAGAGTACTGAGAATGAGAATGGATTATTTTCATATATATATACATATATACCCAAGAATTACAAAGCAGAGAGAAAGCAGGATTTGCCCAAGTTCCAGACGACCTCTTTTTAAACTCTTTTACGATCATCTTTTTGAACTCTTTTACGAACCTTTTCTGAGGACTGTTTACAACCCCGTCCCTTTGGAAGCAGCTGTTGACAAGTGGTCAGGGAAAGTCCAAATAAAGGAGAAGGCTTTCACCAGAGCATGCTGGAGATTGTACAAGAGTACAGACCAGACATTTCTCTTCAAATTGAGTCAAATTTAATTCTGTCTCTGTTTGATTCTTTGCTTTTTGTCCTCTTTCCTTACCCTGATGTAGGATCTGAGCCGAGGAGGTCATTGCGGCTTGTGCAGCCCTTTGAGACACTTGGGATTTAGGGCTATATAAATAAACATTGATTGATTGATTGATACATATATATATATACATATATATATATATATATATATATATATATATATATGTGTGGGGAAAAATCACAAGACTACTTCTTCTCTAAAGAACTGTTTCATGAGGGGTTCCCTCAATCATCAGGAGATTGAGGGAACCCCTCATGAAACAGTTCTGTAGAGATGAAGTAGTCTTGTGATTTTTCCCACACATACATATAGTGCTCTACCACTGTATCGAGCACTATTCTCTGGATAATCCAATTAATATATATATATAATATATATATTTATATATATATATATATATATATCCATTTTCTACAGCTTGTCCCTTTTGGGGTCGCGGGGGGTGCTGGAGCCGATCCAGCTGCATTTTGGCGGAAGGCAGCGTACACCCTGGACAAGTCACCACCTCATCACAGGGCCAATACAGATAGACAAACAACATTCACACTCGCATTCATACACTAGGGACCATTTAGTGTTGACAATCACCCTATCCCCAGGTGCATGTCTTTGGCGGTGGGAAGAAGCCGGAGGGAACCCAAACAGTCACGGGGAGAACATGTAAACTCCCCATAGAAAGATCCTGAGCCCGGTGTCAAGCCAAATTTATGCCCAGCCGAAATAAGTGCCCAGGGGAGGTGTGCGCATGCGTGCACCTGCGCAGTCCACAGGTGCGCCGGGCAGTTTTTTGGCTGGGCTGCGTCATTGTCAAACCAACGTGTGTGTAGCGAGACAGAGACTGTCCACTATTTTTAAAAGCTTAACTCACCAAAATTAAAACTACTGATTTTATTTGTTTCATCCTGCTGTTTGTCCATATTTAATAGCCTAAGACAATATATATCACAGTAACTTTGGTATGATACAGTTTTTCTTTTAGCTAACAATATCAGCAAATCCACAGGGGCAATTATTTCGCAAGCTGTCCCATACACACTTTATACAATAGGGTGGGCATATATTTCGCTCTTAAGGCGCTGAATATATGCTCCGACACGCTTGGGCACTTATTTCGCAGCGAGCACTTATTTGGCTTGACACTGGAATTGAACCCAGGACTACTCAGGACCTTAGTATTGTGAGGCACATGCACTGACCTCTTTTCCACCGTGCTTCCCTATATACCCCCGCGACCCCGAAAGGGAATAAGCGGTAGAAAATGGATGGATGTATATATATATATATATATATATATGTATGTGTGGGAAAAATCACAAGACAACTTCATCTCTACAGAACTGTTTCATGAGGTTTTCCCACAATCGATTTTAAAATCTCCTGACGATTGAGAGAAACCCTCATGAAACAGTTCTGTAGAGATGAAGTTGTCTTATGATTTTTCCCACACCTACATATTGCGCTCTACCACGGTATCGAGCACTATTCTCTGGATAATCCAATCAAGACATATATATATATATATATCTCGAGCACTATTCTCTGGATAATCCAATCAAGACATATATATATATATATATATATATATATATATATATATATATATATATATATATATATATATATATATATATGTGTCTTGATATATGTCTTGATTGGATTATCCAGAGAATAGTGCTCAATACCGTGGTAGAGCGCAATATGTAGGTGTGGGAAAAATCACAAGACTACTTCATCTCTACAGATCTGTTTCATGAGGGGTTCCCTCAATCATCAGGAGATTTTAATGGAAGCATTCACATGTTTTACCTAGGAGGTGTTTCCGTCTGTGGCGGCATGTTGAAATGATTTCACTGCGCTTGTTGAGAGATGATAGATCTTGATGATATATAATAAACAGTTTCTCTTTTAAGCATAGGTTGCATCTTTTATTACCACTGTTGTAAGGTGTGCTGGATGCAAGAATTTGCAATGTTATTGAATATTCAACATTATTGTCTTTGAGGTTCCAAATGTGTTTGCTGAGTTCTGTAGAATTCCGCAAAGTCTGGTTTCTAAAGGAGGCGTTGTGATTATTCCATCTTGTTTTGAACGCTCCTTTGGTTAATCCTACGTACGTGTCGGATGTGTTAATGTCCTTGCGTGTTACCTTTGCTTGGTAAACGACTGATGTCTGTAAGCACCCTACGTTGAGAGGGCAATCAGGTTTCTTGCGACAGTTACATTCCTTATTGGTTTCAGAGTCGTTTAGTCTGGGGGTAGGCAGTCCTTTTGCAATTGCTTTGTTGTGGTTTGAAATGATTTGTTGTATGTTATTCATACAGCTGTAGCTCAATTTAATGTTGTTCCTGTTGAATATTTTTCTTAGGGTGTTGCCTTTGGGGAAGTGTTTGTCGATCAGAGTGAGGAACTTGCGGCCGATGTTGGTTGAGACGTTTTTGCTGAATGGCGGATTGTACCAGATGATGTTGTTTCGTTTTCTGCTCTTTTTTGGTTGTTTTTTTGGTATATGCTTGTAAGGGATGCATATATATATATATATATATATATATATATATATATATATATATATATGCACCCTGCCTTTGACTTTTTCCGCACGGGGACGCAAACTACCGAGCTAAAAGCCCATTCTGGCTAACTCCACAACTCTTGAAGTTGTCAGGAAGCGAACTTTACTAGGGTAACGCACACGTGCCACAGCGACACTTGCTGGCCGCTTTGATACAGGCAAGTGTGTTATTGTGATTAATCAAAATTCAAAAATATGATTAATCTAAATTTGGGAAACGTATCGACATTTTTCAAGCAATGACAAGTGCAATGCGAAAAAAAAAGACAATGAACAAATGGATTTGCTCTTTCATTAGCGACCAGAGCGGGCACACTCCATAGTTGCTTTGTTACATTCTATTAAATCTGATGAATTGCGGTCATTCTGTGTACACAACTTAGTTGCACTGATGTATTATGGATGTGCCGTGCATAATTTCTCAGGAATCAATATCTGTCTTGTTCATGTTTTCCTCCGAAGACAGAGATTTCCAAGCGCTCTGAAAAGGTTCCTGTCACAGGTGATCGATACAAAATCATGTTTGCTGGAAGTCACGCTTGAGTACTCTCTTTGTGTCTGTGAAAGGTGAGTTGTGCTGACTCGGCGTTGCCGCGAAAACCTTGCGACAAAAGAAAGCAATAAATGGTAAAATAGGGGGGAACTTTATGCAAACAAGGAGTTGGCTTTGTTGGATCGTAATTGATTTTGTTGAGGAGTTGATGTGAGCGAGGATGTTTTCTTTTAGTCAAACTCAAACTTAGCAAGGCAGCACTTTTTTATTCTACAACCAAGTTGTGCAGTACTTTCAAATTATACCAAGAGATTGTTTTCAATGACTTTGTAGTGTTGTGAAAAATAATTCCAATTTAAAGATGAAACCACACACCCTGTATCGATCCGTTATGGTGAAGAGGTAGCTCAGCCGGAAGGCAAAGCTCTCGATTTACCTTTGGCCATGAGTTTTGGGTTATGACCGAATGGACAAAATCCCTAGGGAGGTGTTTAGGGCTCGTCCGACTGGTGGGAGACCGTGGGGAAGACCCAGGACAAGGTGGAGAGACTAAGTCTCCCTGCTGACCTGGGAACGCATCTGGAACTAGCTGGGGGGAGAGAAGTCTAGTCTTCTCTGCCTAGGCTGCTGCTCCCGAAACCTGACTTCAGATATGTGGAAGACGATGGATGGATGGACCACAACCATGTTTATTCAAACTGATAGTGACATCACATGCATACCGTTTGATGCAATACTTGACTGATTTGCTAATATTGTTCGGAGGCAGGTAGTAATACATTAAATCTGTTACTTACTTCAGTAACGTTTTGGATGAATTTTACCGTATTTTCCAGACTGTAAGGCGCACTTCAAATCTTATTTTTTTCTTAAAACTCGACTGTGCTCCTTATAACCTGTTGCGCCTAATGTACGGAATGATTTTGGTTGAGCTTACCGGCCTCGAAGCTGTTTTATTTGGCATTTGATGATTGATTGATTGGTTGATACTTTAGTTCAGGGGTTTTCAAACCTTTACCACAAAGGTCCGCACACCGATAAATGAAAGTATCGTATTTTTCGGACTATAAGGCGCACTTGCCTAATTTCCCCCAGGGATCAATAAAGTACTTTCTCGTCTATTCTATTCTATTCTTTTCAATTAAAATCCTTTCATTTTCTCAAAACCCGACAGTACGCCTTATAACCCGGTGCGCCTAATGTACGGAATAATTTTGGTTGAAATTACCCACCGTGCAGCTATTTTATTTGGCACACGGTGTAATGATAAGTGTTACCAGTAGATGGCAGTCAAACGTAAGAGATACGTGTAGACTGCAATATGTCTCAAGTGAACAACACCAACAGTATAAATGTTCCATTGAAAATAAAGAACATTACGCACGGCGCTCAAAAATCTATCAACACATTTTAGTACGACTTTGGTCAGCTATGAAGCCACACCGCATTAAACATACGACCATTATTATGGTATGTGTATAAGGTAAGATATATTTTCCTGCGATGGTTTCGCAATATTATGCAAAAGCAACTTTTCTTACCTTCTGGTACCTGCTGATCTGTATTTTTAGATCTCCATAAATCCTAAAAAAATTGCGCGCATCCGCCTTTGTAGTTCGTGCCGAAGCTCTAGTTGATAAGGTTCTTCTTTTTCTCTATCCTCTTATCAGAATCAGAATCTTTTTTTATTGCCATTGTTTGAGAACAGGTTCACAAATTAGGAGTTTTACTTAGTGCAATCGTGCAATATAAAACACATATAAGATAGAATAGAAAAACATGAGCGGTAACAAAGCTATCAGATCTTGTTATTGTTTATGTACCTGATGGCCGAGGGGAAAAAAATTGTTTAGGTGGCGGGGGGTGTGGGTCTGGATTGACAGAATTCTCTTGCCTGGGGGGATAGGGGAGATTAGTTTGTGTCTAGGGTGAGAAGAGTCAGCTGTGATCCGACCCACACGCTTCCTGGTCCTGGAGGAGAACAAGTCCTGGAGGACTGGTAGTTTGCAGCCAATGACCTTCTCAGCAGCACGTTCGATGCGCTGCAGTCGATGCTTGTCCCGGACTGTGGCGCAGGGGAACCACACGGTGATGGAGGAGGTCAGGTTGGACTTGATGATGGCCGAGTAGAACCTGCACCTACATCTCCGTCGGTATCCTTAAGTTTCTTCAGCTGCGGCAGGAAGTACATCCTCTGCTGGGCCTTATTGATTTGGGAGCTGATGGTCGGCTCCCATTTGAGGTCATGGGTGATGGTGGTGCCCAAGAAACGGATGGAGTTCACAATGGAGACGGGGGGGAGAGTCAATCAGGGTGAGGGGGGATGGTGGGGCTTTGACTTTCCTGAAGTCCAAGATCATCTCCACTGTTTTCTGGGCGTTCAGCTCCAGGTTTTTGAGGCTGCACCAGGACGCCAGCCGGTCCACCTCTCTCCTGTAAGCAGACTCGTCGCCATCCGATATGAGCCTGATGAGGGTAGTCTTGTCCGCCAACTTGAGCAGTTTTACGGCCTGGTGACTGGAGGTGCAGCAGTTTGTATACAGGGAGAACAGCCAGGGGGAAAGTATACAGCCCTGAGGGTGACAAGTGTTTGTGGTTCGACTGTCCGAGACAATCTTCCCCAGCCGCGCGCGCCGTTTTCGGTCCGTCAGGAAGTCATTGATCCAACTGCAGAGGGAGTCGGGCACGCTGAGCTTCTAGAGCTTGTCTCGTAGCAGTCCAGGGAGGATGGTGTTGAAGGCAGAGCTGAAATCCACAAATAGGATCCTGGTGTAGGCTCCTGGGTAGTCCAGATGCTCCAGGATGAAGAGGAGGGCCAGGTTCTTTGCATCATTCACAGACCTGTTGGCTCTGTAGGCGAACTACAGTAGGTCCAAAAGGGGGGCGGTGATGTCCTTGAGGTGAGGCAGGACCAAGCCCTCAAAGGACTACATGACCACAGATGTCAGCGCCACCGGCCTGTAGTCATTGAGTCCTGTGAGCCGTGCTTTCTTGGGGAGAGAGATGATGGTGAAGGTCTTGAAGCAGGACGGCACGCGGCATAACTCCATAGAGGTGTTTAAAATGTCAGTGAAGACAGGAGCCAGCTGATCCGCACAGTTTTTCAAAGTGAAGGGGGAGACACCATCAGGCCCGGGGGCCTTCCGCGTGTTCAGCTTCAGGAACTGCCGGCGTACATCCTCTTCTTGGATGGAGAGGGCCTTTGATGAAGTCCTGTGATGTTCTTGGAGTCCTTTGATGTCCTTGGGGTCCCTTAAGTCCTTTAATGAAGTGCTGGCATTGGTGGGGGGGTGATGATAAGGGGAATATAGCTTTGATGAGCTGAAGGTCGTTCGTGACGATAGTAATGTGTGTTAAGGCCCTGAGCGAGGGTTCGGTCATTCAGGGCCTGGGGGGCTTTGGGCTTATAGTTCGTAAGGGCCCTTAGTCCTCTCCACACGGCTGCAGAGTCATTGGAGCTGAACTGATCCTGAAGACGGTTAGAGTACACAGATTTAGCTTTCTCCACTTCCCTGAACGTCTCCCTAGGGAGGTGTTTAGGGCACGTCCAACCGGTAGGAGGCCACGGGGAAGACCGAGGGCACGTTGGGAAGACTATGTCTCCCGGCTGGCCTGGGAACGCCTCGGGATCCCCCGGGAAGAGCTAGACGAAGTGGCTGGGGAGAGGGAAGTCTGGGTTTCCCTGCTTAGGCTGTTGCCCCCGCGACCCGACCTCGGATAAGCGGAAGATGATGATGATGGCACTTCCCTGTTGAGGTGGTACTTCGCTTCTCTGTAGGTACTCCGGTCCCCACTCCTCCACTCATCCTCCTTCTTGCTCAGCAGTTTTTTTTTGTTTTTGTTTTTCTGTTTTTGAGACTTACATTAGTAGATTGCACAGCACAGTACATATTCCGTACAACTGACCACTAAATGGTAACACCCGAATACGTTTTTCAACTTGTTTAAGTCAGAGCTTGGGTGTTAACCAGGACTTGTTGTTGTTAAAAAAAAGCCCTGCTGCGCGTTCAAATAATGCCGCCTCATTGAACTGTATGTATGAGGTCACAGTGTTCGTATACTCTTCCAGATTGCCTCCCAGTCTGTCGTCTCCAAACATGCGCGCAGCTCCCCCACAGCCTCAGCGGTGTACTTCTTAATGGTTTTCATAACAGGTTTAGCCAGTTTCAGTCTCTGTCTGTATGAAGGGATTAAGTGCACCATCACGTGATCTGATAGTCCGAGAGCAGGGAGCAGGACAGCATGGTATGCCTTACTTATTGTAGTGTAACAGTGATCCAAGGTGTTCTCCTCTCTGGTCGGGCATTTAATAAACTGCCTATAGTTGGGTAATTCCTTGCTCAAATTTCCCTTGTTAAAATCACCAAGCACGATAACAAAAGAGTCCGGAAAAGACCGTTCCACATGAAAGATCTGGCCTGCAAGCGTGCGCTGAGCGTCATGCACGTCCGCGCTGGGCGGTATGTAGGCAGCCACCAGTATGAATTAAATTAGCGCAAGATGGGACATTCATCCACTGTTGTTGCCATTTCTAATACAAAGTAGTGTAAAGTTCATACTTATATCTGTCAGTAAACTCACCATAAATGCACAAAAACATTCCGGTGTAGTGAGTTTACATTATTGACCCAAAGAACTTTAGTTATTAGAGTTCTGGTCAGACGTTTTTTCACGGTTGTGGTTTCCAGATGAGGAGATGCTGCTCCATTATTGATTTAAGTAAAGTCTGAATGCCATTTAAACAATTAGCTCCATATTTTAACACTTTTTCCATTGTTGTCCTTGCACGCTACACGCTACAACAAAGATGACGGAGAAAAGACGCTGCCGAAGGTAAACCACTTAAATATAACCGCCCACACATCCTGAAGCGACTGTCAGAAAGCGGCTTGAAGATGATCTGTAAAACATAATCTATGCAACATTTTGACCAAAGAACCACCATTACATGTTATGTAGACCACAAGGAAGTTGTGACGGTCTCGAGCCGTCGTCGTGTGGTTTCTCAGGACCACCAAGGAATGACATTCTGTGGAGCAGGTGTAGACTTCTTTTATTTTGCAATATTTAAGTCTCTTGTTGGTTTTCTTTTCAGTCTTGCCGTCTTTCTGCTCGCTCTTCCGCTCCAGCTTTTCGGCTGCATGCGTCGTTTTCTCTTACGCTCAGCATCGGCTCCCTTCTGGCTCCTTCTCTTTCCGTCTCTCCTCCTGGCCTTTTATACAGTGCGAGAGGAGATTTAAATTGTGCCTAGCTGGGCGACCCACGCACCTGATAATATTTGCGGGGAGGATTCCGGCGCGCCCCGCCTCGCTGCTTGCTCGCAGTCCACTCCTCCTCACCGCCATCTTGGGCCGGGCTCCGGCGTGCCGTGCCTCGCTGTCGGACTGCGGGCTCCGCCTCTCCACAGAAGTCATGTACATTTAGAAAAAAAATATATAATAATATGACTCCTTTAATCCACCCTATAATCTGGTGCGCCTTGTTTATGAAAAAAGATCAAACTCATCGGCAGTGCTCCTTATAATCTGGTGCGCCCTCCGGTACTTTGTTTTAATGAAACATACTTTTTACTTCTACTTGAGTATTTTTAAAAGAAACACTACTACGCCCGAATGCAGCTGAGATAGGCGCCAGCGACCCCAGAAAGGGACGAGCAGTAGAAAATGGATGGACTACTTTTACTTTGATGCAAGGAGTTGCATTCATATTGCTACATCTTCCTGTCACATGATTTTGTTCCACCAATGAAATGACTCACACTGTGAAAGTGACACGATGTCATAACTGTTTGTTTACATTGCCAACCGGAAAAAAGAACTAATATATTCATATTTCAGCCCACAAGAATTACACTTCCAACTGGAGAAAACATTTTGCAGTGAGCGTAGATGTTTTTGTATGTTTTAGCTGTGCATAAGCTAACATTAACCCTCCTATAACGTCATAAGTAAAAAATCTGGGTATTATCTTTGACCCAACTCTCTCCTTTGAGTCACACATTAAAAGCGTTACTAAAACGGCCTTCTTTCATCTCCGTAATATCGCTAAAATTCGCTCCATTTTGTCCACTAAAGACGCCAAGATCATTATCCATGCGTTTGTTACGTCTCGTCTCGATTACTGTAACGTATTATTTTCGGGTCTCCCCATGTCTAGCATTAAAAGATTACAGTTGGTACAAAATGCGGCTGCTAGACTTTTGACAAGAACAAGAAAGTTTGATCACATTACGCCTGTACTGGCTCACCTGCACTGGCTTCCTGTGCACTTAAGATGTGACTTTAAGGTTTTACTACTTACGTATAAAATACTACACGGTCTAGCTCCAGCCTATCTTGCCGATTGTATTGTACCATATGTCCCGGCAAGAAATCTGCGTTCAAAGGACTCCGGCTTATTATTGATTCCTAGAGCCCAAAAAAAGGCTGCGGGCTATAGAGCGTTTTCCGTTCGGGCTCCAGTACTCTGGAATGCCCTCCCGGTAACAGTTCGAGATGCTACCTCAGTAGAAGCATTTAAGTCTCACCTTAAAACTTATCTGTATACTCTAGCCTTTAAATAGACCTCCTTTTTAGACCAGTTGATCTGCCGCTTCTTTTCTTTTTCCTATGTCCCCCCCCTCCCTTGTGGAGGGGGTCCGGTCCGATGACCATGGATGAAGTACTGGCTGTCCAGAGTCGAGACCCAGGATGGACCGCTCGTCGGGACCCAGGATGGACCGCTCGCCTGTATCGATTGGGGACATCTCTACGCTGCTGATCCGCCTCCGCTTGAGATGGTCTCCTGTGGACGGGACTCTCGCTGCTGTCTTGGATCTGCTTTGAACTGAACTCTCGCGGCTGTGTTGGAGCCACTATGGAGTGAACTTCCACAGTATCATGTTAGACCCGCTCGACATCCATTGCTTTCGGTGCCCTTAGAGGGCGGGGGGGTTGGCCACATCTGAGGTCCTCTCCAAGGTTTCTCATAGTCAGCATTGTCACTGGCGTCCCACTGGATGTGAATTCTCCCTGCCCACTGGGTGTGAGTTTTCCTTGCCCTTTTGTGGGTTCTTCCGAGGATGTTGTAGTCGTAATGATTTGTGCAGTCCTTTGAGACATTTGTGATTTGGGGCTATATAAATAAACATTGATTGATTGATAAGTTTCTGCAAAATGTGCATCTTTTGTAGTACTGAAGTCTCTCTTGCACGCACACATTACACCTGCTAAGTACCATTAAAAAGTAGGCACTAAATACATCTGGAATTACTCATCAGTTACACAGTACTTAGGGGCGGCTTAGTTCGGTTGGTAGAGTGGCCGTGCCAGCAACTTGAGGCTTGCAGGTTCGATTCCCGCTTCTGCCAACCTAGTCACTGCCGTTGTGTCCTTGGGCAAGACACTTTACCCACCTGCTCCCAGTGCCACCCACACTGGTTTGAATGTAACTTAGATATTGGGTTTCACTATGTAAAGCGCTTTGAGTCACTAGAGAAAAAGCGCTATATAAATATAATTCATTTCATTTACTTGGGTAGGTTTTTCACCGAATACTTACTTGTCCGTACTCGAGTAACTTTTTGGATGGCTACCTTTTTTTTATTTTGTGTGGCAGGTTAAGATTCAAACTGCCAATCAAGGGACATCTGGGGTGCTTGGTTGACTCGGTTGGGCCAGGGATTGGGTGACTGATCTCCAAGAGATGCAGGTAATGGGTGGGGACGGGAGTCGGTACGACCTGCTGAAACTGGAGGGGGTAAAAGCCTTTAGTGGCAGGGGGTCGGCAACCGATACTGTTGAAAAAGCTACATTGAACCAAAAATACAAAAAACTACCGTATTTCCTTGATTAGCCGCCGGGCATGTAATATGCACCTGCCTTGAATTACTCGCTCCCCAAATTTATTAGTGCATGCTTACTTTTACCATCGGGTCAAAGTCGTGACGTCACGAGTAATGCTTCCCCTGTGGTCATTTCCAAAATGGCAGAGGAGTTATTTTTTGCTTTTACTATGTGTAAACCAGGGGTCTTGTTCCACAGCTATACAGATCACACTGATGGTTGTGATATAAACAACTTTAACACTCTTACTAGTATGCGCCACACTCTCTGAACCCACACCAAACACATTTCTGGAGAACATTTGCACTGTAACACATTATAAACGCAACATAAGAATTACCCAGAATTCCAATGCATCCATGACTCTTGGCTATATTATACACCCCACTATCACCATTGTCATTCAAATTTGAAATTTACAGTACAGATAAGAACAAAATTGTGTTGCAGTAGCTCGTTGTAGTGCAGGATAAAAGAGCAATAAGGTGCAGATATAAATAAGTAGATTACTGTACAGATAAATATATAGCACTTTTGCATAGGCATCTACGTTTATGGATGAATGTTATATTGTGTTTATATTCCAGCGAGTTAATCCATTTTTGGGGGAAATTGAGGGTATAGTTATGATGCGTTCAAGGGTCTTACGGTCTGGGGTAAGAAACTGTTACAGAACCTGGCGGTTTTGCTACGGAGGCTGCGGAACCTCTTTTTAGAGTCCAGCAGTGAAAACAGTCCCTGGTGGGGGTGGGGGAAGTCTCTGCATATTTTCTGAGCCCTGGTCAGGCAGCGGCGTTTTGCGATCTCCTGGATTAGAAGCCATCAGTAAATCGGGGGCTACTCAGAAAATGAGATATCTCCTGGAAAATACTGGCTTTTAATGGCCAAAGTTATACATGTGTGTGTCCAAGTTTAAGGAAACGACAGGCTGTCTTCTTTTAATAGATTTATTACAATCTTTGGCAAGCTAGGTAATGTTTGCTGTGGTCTGGAACAACATTGCACACACACAATTATCTGAAATGCAGTCAATGTTACATACAGATAATGTGTCATGAGACATGCAAAACTAAATTATATACAAAGAGAATAAAAGTAAAGGATATTAAAAGAGCTTAAATATACCTACAAATGAGGCATGATGATCCAATATGTACATCATTATGTAAATATTTGCCTAAATAGCATGTTAGCATTGATTAGCTTGCAGTCATGCACTGACCAAATATGCCCGACATCGACAAAGCGCACCTTTGTGCATTCACGCACAGCATAGAAAGTTTGGTAGACGGTGAGTTCAAGAGCCTCCAAAAATTAGTAGGACAAAACGATGTTCAACAAATTCTTTCATTAGTGAAAAATACACACAAACATATTAAACAGTGGGTTTTCTAACAATTGGAAAGGTTTGTGTCATGTTTGTATTCAAACAAAAAACATACTAAAACAACAAAAACATTTTTTTCTCTATCTTTTTCCATTTTTAATCCTGTTTTAAAAATGCTCCAGGGCTTTAAAGAGCTGCGTTCGGCTCAAGAACCGCCGGTTTCTGGGATGCAACTCAGTATTCTTCTTCCTCCAAACACGACGAGTTGAGTTTATACCAAAAAGTTCGATTTTGGTTTCATCAGACCACATGACATTCTCCCAATCCTCTGCTGTATCATCCATGTATCCATTTTGGTATAAACTCAACTTGTTGTGTTTGGAGGAAGAAGAATACTGAGTTGCATCCCAAGAACACCATACCTACTGTGAAGCATGAGGGTGGAAACATCATGCTTTGGGGCTGTTTTTCTGCTAAGGGGACAGGACGATTGATCCGTGTTAAGGAAAGAATGAATGGGGCCATGTATCGTGAGATTTTGAGCCAAAACCTCCTTCCATCAGTGAGAGCTTTGAATGGTTGACCAAAAACTTATTTTCCACTATAATTTACAAATAAATTCTTTAAAATTCCTACTGTGTGAATTCCTGGATTTTTTTTTCACATTCTGTCTCTCACAGTTGAAGTCTACCTATGATGAAAATTACAGACCTCTGTCATCTTTTTAAGTGGAGAACCTGCACAATCGGGTGGCTGACTAAATACTTTTCTGCCCCTCTGTATCACGATATGGCCTAAAAAATATTGAGATATTAAAAAAAGGCCATATCGCCCAGCCCTACCCGCTCTAGGGTTGCGTCCCTGCGCCTGTGGTTGGGTTCCGACCATGTGGGACCTCACTACGCTTTAGTCTGGATACCTGCGAGACATGGCTACTCTTGAGGTTTTCTTGCAAGGGTCGACAATTTTCTGCCTTCTCTAGGGGAATTGAATCGGTGGTTGCGGCCGCAACAGAACGGCGGTGGGGATTGCCGTTTCTCTGCCGTTCCACATCCTTACGCATGAATTGATTAACGTGGACCCAGACTTAAACAAGTTGAAAAACTTATTCGGGTGTTACCATTTGGTGGTCAATTGTACGGAATATGTACTGTACTGTGCAATCTACTAATAAAAGTCTCAATCAATCAAACAATCAGTGGAAATCAAGGCTTAGTCTGTCAGGTGCAGGGTGAGCTGACCTGTCAGGAGTTAAGTGTGTGTCGTGTGCCAACAGCTTTCCTCCTACTTGGCGGCTGCATCCTGCTGTGGATGCCCCGGGAGTTGGGTGTTCAAGGGCTCCGTGTGGTTTTGGCAGGGCCTGATTAGTCCCCCGTGGTGCGTGGTTGATGTTCCAGTGGCAAAGCCTCTCCACAATGACGAGCATGCACTCCGACAATAATATACTGACCAGTGGGAAGCATATTGCTCTTCTCCCGCTTATAATCTGTCCCCCAGGTTCTTCTATCCCAACTCTTTAATAATATTGAATGTTGTGTGACTGTTATTGTCTTATAATTTGGTTTTCTCACATGGATCTTTGTCCTCAATTATATTACAACAGGAAGAGCTTTCCAAACTCAGTTGTCCATCCATCCATCCATTTTCTACCGCTTATTCCCTTTCGGGGTGGCGGGGGGGCGCTGGTGCCTATCTCAGCTACAATCGGGCGGAAGGCGGGGTACACCCTGGACAAGTCGCCACCTCATCGCAGGGCCAACACAGATAGACAGACAACTTTCACACTCACATTCACACACTAGGGCCAATTTAGTGTTGCCAATCAACCTATCCCCAGGTGCATGTCTTTGGAAGTGGGAGGAAGCCGGAGTACCCGGAGGGAACCCACGCATTCACGGGGAGAACAAGCAAACTCCACACAGAAAGATCCCGAGCCTGGATTTGAACCCAGGACTGCAGGACCTTCGTATTGTGAGGCAGACGCACTAACCTAGTCGTACAGCAAAATTTATTCTGGCAGAATCCACATATACTGTAGTTTACCTGTACTGAGGGACTTGACTGCAGAACATGACAGCTTAACAAATAATTTAAAACTGTGAGCCTTCTACCCGTTCCACGTGCTACCATCGGGCAGGTGCTACAGGTGCATCAGAGCCAGAACAAACAGGCTCAGAGACAGCTTCCATCCCAGAGATCGCACCATGGTACAATAATAATTCACCCCTCCGTCTGACACTGATTGTTATTAGTCCGGTAGTCTTGTCTTGCTCTGTATATTGCACAGTAATTTGTATTTCTATAGTGTTTCAGCCTTCCCGGTAAGGTTTATTCAGGTGTACTGGAGAGGAGGCTATACGCCGGATAGTCCAACCAAGGATTAAGGAGGAACAGTGTGGTTTTCGTCCTGGTCGTGGAACTGTGGACCAGCTCTATACTCTCGGCAGGGTCCTTGAGGGTGCATGGGAGTTTGCCCAACCAGTCTACATGTGCTTTGTGGACTTGGAGAAGGCATTCGACCGTGTCCCTCGGGAAGTCCTGTGGGGAGTGCTCAGAGAGTATGGGGTATCGGACTGTCTGATTGTGGCGGTCCGCTCCCTGTATGATCAGTGTCAGAGCTTGGTCCGCATTGCCGGCAGTAAGTCGGGCACGTTTCCAGTGAGGGTTGGACTCCGCCATGCTGTCCTTTGTCACCAATTCTGTTCATAACTTTAATGGACAGAATTTCTAGGCACAGTCAAAGCGTTGAGGGGTTCCGGTTTAGTGGCTGCAGGATTAGGTCTCTGCTTTTTGCAGATGATGTGGTTCTGATGGCTTCATCTGGCCGGGATCTTCAGCTCTCACTGGATCGGTCCGCAGCCGAGTGTGAAGCGACTGGGATTAGAATCAGCACCTCCAAGTCCGAGTCCATGGTTCTTGTCCGGAAAAAAGGGTGGACTGCCATCTTGGGGTTGGGGAGGAGACCCTGCCCCAAGTGGAGGAGTTCAAGTACCTCGGAGTCTTGTTCACGAGTGGGGGAAGAGTGGCTCGTGAGATCGACAGGCGGATCGGTGCAGCGTCTTCAGTAATGCGGACGTTGTATCGATGGAAGGCAAAGCTCTCAATTTAATGGTCGATCTACGTTCCCATCCTCACCTATGGTCATGAGCTTAACCGAAAGTACAAGATCACGGGCACAAGCGGCCAAAATTAGTTTCCTGCGCCGGGTGGTGGGGCTCTCCCTTAGAGATAGGGTGAGCTCTGCTATCCGGGAGGAACTCAAAGAAAAAACGCTGCTCCTTCACATTAAGAGGAGCCAGATGAGGTGGTTTGGGCATCTGGTCAGGATGCCATCCGAACGCCTCCCTGGGGAAGTGTTTCGGGCACGTACGACCAGTGGGAGGCCACGGGGAAGACCCAGGACACGTTGGGAAGACTATGTCTCCCGGCTGGCCTGGGAACGCCTCGGGATCCCCCGGGAAGAGCTGGACGAAGTGGCTGGGGAGAGGAGAGTCTGGGCTTCCCTGCTTAGGCTGCTTCCCCCATTGCTTATTATTTTATTTGTATAGTAGTCTGTTTATTTCAGTTGTTAGTTTTTCCTTTATTACCTCTTGTGTTATTTATTTTTACCCCATATATACTGCACCTTAAACTGGAGTCCTTAACCTCTTTATATGCAAATATTATCCATTCTATTCCCTTCTATTCTATTCTATTCTATTCTTTTTAAAACTGCAACAACAATTCAAATATGATTAAACATGTAATACTGCGTTTCTATTTATGAAAATCTATTGTCTTTAACTACACAAATATTAGTTACAGAGGGATGGTAACTAGTTGGGTACCTTTCATATTTAAACTCATTCGGTACCAATTTCCAGTACGGGTACTCTATTTTTGGCACTTTTGTGTGTGTTCATGTTGAAATAACTGTTTATTTCTGTCATGCTCCATGCTCCATGGTCCGGATCATCCATCCGTTTTTCTACCGCTTGTCCCTTTTTGGGTCACGGAGGGTCACTGGAGCTCATCTCAGCTGCATTTGGGTGGTAGGTGGTGTACACCCTGGACAAGTCGCCACCTCATCGCAGGGTCCGGATCATGTTTTTTTTTATTTTCTGTTAGTTTAAGACTCCTTTAGTTCCTGTTTGTGACACCCGTGTTTGTTTTGGTTGCCATGGTTACTCATTATGTTCACCTGTCTCTGATTACTACTCACCCACTCACCTGCTTCCAGAGCACTAATCAGAGGCATTATTTAAGCTTGTCTTTGCCAGTCAGTCGGTCTGGCGTCATTGATCCGTTCGTGTCTGATTCCAAGTTTATGCCAAGTGTTTGCTTCATGCCGTGTCCGAGTAAGTTTTGTTTTTTCATGCCACAGCTCGTGAGTGTTCCATGTCCGTAGTCCATGCTAATTGTTAGCTTCTACGTTTCTCGTGCGAACGGCACGCTCTCCTTTTTGTTTGCCTGTTATTTTGTAGTTGGATGATTTTTGATAAATAAATCATCTCCTACCTCACAATGTCGCCTGGAGTTGACCGTTCTGCATTGCTGGGAGAACAACCCCGCAGTCAGCTGCCAACCCCCCACCCCTGTTGTGACAATTTCTTTGTCACAACGGGTGGGTCACATTGATGTTCCGAATAAGTGTTTGATGAGCATTACTCAACTTTTTTTTGCCACTAGTGCCTGTTTTTTTAAACATGTTGCAGGCATCAAATTCCCCAAAAACTAATATTTGCAAAAAATCAAGTTTTTTCCAGTGGGAACATTAAATATATTTTCTTTGAATATAGGTTGACAAGTTTCTGCAAATCATTGTATTCTGTTTTTATTTACGATTTACACAACGTGACAACTTCACTGGTTTTGGTTTTTGTACTTATTACACACCAGCTGTTCGATTGTAACAAGCATCTTTAGTTGTAGTTTTACAAACCAAACTTGGATGTGTTGAAATCCCCTTGTAAAATTGCTAATGTATATGTCGTACCCAATGTAAATTAGCATCAAGCAGGCACATTTTAAAATTAGGCCGCTTCTGTCACACACTCTTGCTTTTTTTCTAGAAAAGTAAATTTTTTTAGAGGCGGTCCACTACAAAAAAACCTGTTTGCCCACCAAGTGCTTGAGCTGTTGCAAAAATTTTAAAAACCTGGTACTATCCAAGGCAATTATTTTGACTTAAGGGCCACACTGAGAGAAAAAAATGTGTCTAGGGGCCGGTATATCTATTTTTAGGAACACTAATACAAAACCTCGCAATAATGTCTGATTGAATGCTAAAAAGGCTTCAATCAGATTGAATGCTAAAAGGCTTCACGGTGGGAGAGGGGTTAGTGCGTCTGCCTCACAATACGAAGGTCCTGCAGTCTTGGGTTCAAATCCAGGCTCGGGATCTTTCTGTGTGGAGTTTGCATGTTCTCCCCGTGAATGCGTGGGTTCCCTCCGGGTACTCCGGCTTCCTCCCACTTCCAAAGACATGCACCTGGGGATAGGTTGACTGGCAACACTAAAATTGGCCCTAGTGTGTGAATGTGAGTGTGAATGTTGTCTGTCTATCTGTGTTGGCCCTGCGATGAGGTGGCGACTTGTCCAGGGTGTACCCCGCCTTCCACCCGATTGTAGCTGAGATAGGCGCCAGCTTCCCCCGCGACCCCAAAAGGGAATAAGCGGTAGAAAATGGATGGATGGATGGATGGATGAATGCTAAAAACGTTATGACAGACCGCCTTAAAAAACGTAATGGAATTTTACATTTTTCTATGAAGGATAAAACACTGAATATTGACAACATGTGAACGTCACCCCCCCCCCCTTCCGATCAACATATTTTACAATCAAGTGATACGCAACAAAAATGCAACAAACAATGATATATGAACACGAAGGGTACAAAATAAAACCACCTACAATCTGATATATCTGATATATCACTAAGCTTTAGAACTTTGTTGTGAAAATCTCCTTCCGCGTCCGTGGAAACGCTTCCCGTCCACACTGTTTGGTAACTTATTAGATGACCATCGTAAGTAATTAGATTACCGTAGTAACTCATTAGATGACCATAGTAACTAGTATATCATGCAAAACAGCAGATTCCAACCATTGAAATACTTTGTATAGTTAAAGACTTACGGCCATTAGAAAACATCACTGCACATCATAATGGCAGCTACACTTAACATCTTAAACATCTAAAAAAATGATTTGGGAATATCCGGAGGGCCGGATTGAAAGGCTTAACGGGCCGCATGTGGCCTTATTTGCCCAGGTTTGATCTAAGGGCTTTGGTCGGTACCTATAAAAGTACCAAATTTATTACCCACACCTAATCACAAACAAGCAACGCTGAGCTACTTCAGTATTTCTGAAACCTCCCTTAGTTCGAGCAGGAGTTTTGTGAAGCTGATGTCAGCAGATTCCGAGAGAAACATGACTCAATACTTAACAGACATACGTACATACCTGTTCCGGTAAAGAAGACACCTTACGTCAGACGACAGTATCATCTTTCCAACCACTGATACATGACGATATACCGCATTTTTCGGAGTATAAGTCGCTCCGGAGTATAAGTCTCACCGGCCGAAAATGCACAATAAAGAAGGAAAAACACATATATAAGTCGCATTTTTGGGGGAAATTTATTCGATAAAACCCAACACCAAGAATAGACATTTGAAAGGCAATTTAAAATAAATACAAAATAGTGAACCACAGGCTGAATAAGTGTACGTTATATGACGCATAAATAACCAAATGAGAACGTGCTTGGTATGTTAACGAAGTTGCATTTCGCCAGTCCCTTACAAGTTTTTCGCTTACTCCAAACTTTATTTCTGCTGCTCGATTGCCGTTTTCTGACGCATAATTCACAACTTCCAGCTTGTAACCAGCAGTATATGTCTTCCTTTTCGGTTTAATTTTTGTTCAGTCCTTCTCACTGTGACAGGTCTCCAGCCGTCATCGCGTGGGTTGCAGTAACAATCGATACAGGACGCATCGTAGCAGGTTTGACTCTGGTTTATTATTTCAATAAACACATTTTCTTGCCAGTCGGTCGCGGCAATTTCTAGCGCGCCCTCTTTTCCTGTTCGTGGCGGTGGATGCGTCTTTCGCGGGGGCTCATCTCGCTCTGGGTCTCTCTCGTCGGGTTCGTGGTCTTCCTTCTCGGGTGGTTCCTCTCCTACTTCTGCCCCGATTGTTCCTCCTTCTCCCCTTTTATGCTGCAGAAGAAGATGTAGGGATTGAGAGCAGGTGTGTGAACTACGCACCTGACTCTGATGGCTGCAGTGTCGCTCCAGGCATGCCCCGCCTCTCTGCTCCGCTGCATGCTCCGCCTCCTGGCCGCCATCTTAGGCCGGACCACCGTTTGTCCGAGCCCGCTTTTGGCTCGTCGGCTCCGCCTCTCCACACTCACTTTTTATAAGTTAGCGCCAATGTTGAAATAGCATCTTTTTTCCCCACAATGCACTTCTGCCATGACCCGACTGCGCCAAATTTTATTTGGTTGACGCAAAAGGGTGGAATGCCATCTCCGGGTTGGGGAGGAGACCCTGCCCCAAGTGGAGGAGTTCAAGTACCTAGGAGTCTTGTTCACGAGCGAGGGAAGAGTGTATCGTGAGATCGACAGGCGGATCGGTGCGGCGTCTTCAGTAATGCGGACGTTGTACCGATCCGTTGTGGTGAAGAAGGAGCTGAGCCGGAAGGCAAAGTTCTCAATTTACCGGTCGATCTACGTTCCCATCCTCACCTCTGGTCATGAGCTTTGGGTCATGACCGAAAGGATAAGATCACGGGTACAAGCGGCCGAAATGAGTTTCCTCCGCCGTGTGGCGGGGCTCTCCCTTAGAGATAGGGTGAGAAGCTCTGCCATCCGGGAGGGACTCAAAGTAAAGCCGCTGCTCCTTCACATCGAGAGGAGCCAGATGAGGTGGTTCGGGCATCTGGTCAGGATGCCACCCGAACGCCTCCCTAGGGAGGTGTTTAGGGCACGTCCAACCGGTAGGAGGCCACGGGGAAGACCCAGGACACGTTGGGAAGACTATGTCTCCCGGCTGGTCTGGGAACGCCTCGGGATCCCCCGGGAAGAGCTAGACGAAGTGGCTGGAGAGAGGGAAGTCTGGGTTTCCCTGCTTAGGCTGTTGCCCCCGCGACCCGACCTCGGATAAGCGGAAGATGATGGATGGATGGATGGATGACGTGTGTAAGATGATTGCTGATATCTGGCTAGTCTCTTACGTGAATGAGATAAATAATAATATTTGATATTTTACGGTAATGTGTTAATAATTTCACACATAAGTCGCTCCTGAGTATAAATCGCACCCCCAAACTAAGAAAAAAACTGCGACTTATAGTCCGGAAAATACGGTAAATCACACACAAAGAACTACCCTAGCAGGAGAGTTTTTGTTCATGAAAAAACGTACATGACATTCATCGCTCCGGTTGTCAATTGCCTTCAATCATCCCTCAAGTGCCCTTAGAAAAAGTAGTAATGACAGTTTTTGTCACATCAATTTTTAAAATCTGAGTTTTTACCACGTCTTTCCCTTTCTCTGCAATGTGTTTATTAAATTTGACCCTTAGTTGTCTGCTTAAAAGATGGGTTGGCACTGATGTTCTCAACTTGATTAATAGCTTGCAGTCATTTAATAAGTTGTGTTGGCTGTAATGAAAATCTCGTCAGAAAAACAACAACTCATCTTGATCCAGATGTCCCAGCTCAGGGGTCAGCAACTCAAAATGTTGAAAATTAAAAAAAAAAAAAAAAAATCCGTTTGGAGCCGCAAAAAATTGAAAAGGCATATATAAGTCTTATAATGAAGGCCAGACATGACGTAAGTGTCTATATTAACAATAATAGCCTACTATCTAAATGACTGTGTGTCGCTGGCTTAAGCAAAGCTTTGTTGTTTGCTGTGGTCTGGAACAAACAACCATGAGAAATGCAGCCAATATTACTTACAGATAATGTGCCAGGAGACATGCAAAACTAAATGATGTACAAAGAAGATGAAAGTAAAGGATATTAAATGAGCTCAAATATACCTACAAATTGTCAGAACGTGGATTACTTTGCAGCTTATTGCTAGGATTGTTTGCCCGGGATGCAAACGAACTTGACTGGACATGGCGTGCAGGTAAAAACATGATTTCGTCTTAACTCAAAAGCTACAAAAGGGTACAAACAAAAGGCGCTCACAGTGGAGGTACAAAACTTGGCGCAGGGAACAGAAAAAGTAAACACATAGCCTGAACTCTACTCGTAAACAAACACACATACGGGGACGTGAGCAGAGCAGCATGAACTATGAACGTGAATAAACAGAACATGATAATGTCAAGAGTACTAACAATGTCAATGTCGCCAGGCCGACTACCTGGCAACTACAGGCTTGAATAGTCCCTTCCTGATTAGTGACAGGTGCGAGAGTCCAAATGAGTCAGGTAAAACCAATGAGTCGTCATGGCAACAAAACAAACCAGGAACTAAAAGAGTCCAAAAACCAACAGAACATAACCAAACAAAACATGACCACAGATTATGACACAAATGAGGCATAATGATGCAATATGTACATACAGCTAGCCTAAATAGCATTTTAGCATTTATTAGGTTGCACCCATGCACTGACCAAATATGCCTGATTAAGACTCCAGCAAGTCATTAACATCAGCACAGTATAAAACGTTTGGTGGACAAAATGAGACAAAGGAGTGGAAGATTTTACATGTAAGCAAACCATTGCGTCATTTTCCACACTACGGTGAGTTCAAGAACCGCCAAAATTAGCAGGACAAAACGATGTTCATCAAATACTTTCATCAGTGAAGCGTACACACAGACATATTAAACAGAGGGCTTTCTAATAATTGGGAAGGTTTGTGTCATGTTTTTTCTCAAACAAAAAACATACTAAAACAAGAAAATATATTTTTCTCTATCATTTTCCTTTTTCAATCCTTTTTTAAAAATGCTCCAGGGAGCCACTGGGGTGGCGCTAAAGAGCCGCAGGTTGCTGACCCCCATTCTAGCTAATAGTAGACCAACATCCAACCTTTTCAAGAGGACTTACAGTCAGGACGTAAAATTATTTGTGGCTATTAGACGGATGACACCTATAAAAGTTACTAACCACAACCTTGTTGCCGTTAGATCATAGAGCATTTTTTTACACCGATCATCACATTTAAATCAGATGAGAACATGTCACTGACATTAAAAGGAAATTGTTTAAAGTAGCCTATCTTTGTGACGGCTGCGTGGCATTGTGATGCGGAGTCGTTCTCTCAGGGATGCAGTCGGGCAGGGAATCAGCGTGAAGGTAAGAAACAATTTATTTGACAAATAAAACAGACTTTGTCAAAACGAAAAGAACTAGCTTGGGAGCTAGAAAAAAAAGAGCTAGCATGGGAGCTAGAGAAATAACAAAGGAATTAGCATGGAAGCTAGCAAAACAAAGGTATAGCACGGAAGCTAGCAAGTACAGAACCGGTAACCAGAATCGGGAATCAAAGTCGTCACTGTTGTGCGAACAAAAACTAGGAAACCAGACAGAATGAACGAAGGAGGCAGGCTTAAATCGAGACAGTGATTAACAACAACAGGTGTGCTTCTGGAACCCCCGGCAGGTGAAAATAATACGTTACTATGCTAACAAACAGAGGAGCACAAACCGGAACTGAATGAGTCCAAAACAAACAGAACAACACTAAAAGACTCAAAAATCTACATCAAAACATGATCACAGCGGATCACAACAATCTTATTGATAGGTTACTTAAAGGTAAACTATTTTATAATGGCCCCATGTTTTGGATGTTAGGAAAACAAGCATCAATATCTACTGTAATGTCTGTAATGTATAATTTGTAACCTTTTTCACAACTTAGAGCTGAGTTAATATGAATGATTTTGGAGTCTTTACACAACATGGTTGTATGCATTTCTTGCTCTATTATATTCATTGTTTACTTAAACTTATCTGGCTACCCTTAGTGAAAGTAAAGAAAAGTTACCTTTTGTCTTTTTATTAATTTCTTATCATAGCCACAGTTATAAGGCTATATGTGCTTAATGAAAGGTGACTGAGGTATTGTGGACTCCAAGCGGGCCAGGAAAGTACCCGCACTCTTTTTTAATGAAGCCGCGCTGTGCGAACACGTGCTAAATGTGGCTTGGCATTGTCTTGCTGCAATAAGCAGGGGCGTCCATGAAAAAGACAGCGCTTGGACGGCAGCATATGTTGATCCAAAAACTGTATGTACCTTTCAGCATTAACGGTGCCTTCACAGATGTGTAAGTTACCAATCCCTTGGGCACTAATGCATCCCCATACCATCACAGATGCTGGCTTTTGAACTTTGCATCGATAACAGTCTGGATGTTTCGCTTCCTCTTTGGTCCGGATGACACAATGTCGAATATTTCCCCAAAAATTTTAAATGTGGACTCGTCAGACCACAGATCACTTTTCCACGTCGCATCAGTCCATCTTAGATGATCTCGGGCCCAGAGAAGCCGGCATCGTTTCTGGATGTTGTTGATAAATGGATTTCGCTTTGCATAGTAGAGCTTTAACTTGCACTTACAGATGTAGCGACAAACTGCAATCAGTAACAGTGGTTTTTCTGAAGTGTTCCTGAACCCATGTGGTGATATCCTTTAGGGATTGATGTCAGTTTTTGATGCAGTGCATTCTGAGGGATCGAAGGTCACAGTAATTCAATGTTGGTTTCTGGCCATGCCGCTTACGTGCAGTGATTTCTCCAGATTCTCTGAACCTTTTGATGATATTATGGACCGTAAATGTTGAAATCCCTAAATTTCTTGCAATTGCACTTTGAGAAACGTTGTTCTTTAACTGTTTGACTATTTGCTCAGACAGTTGTGGACAAAGGAGTGTACCTCGCCCCATCCTTTCTTGTGAAAGACTGAGCATTTTTTGGGAAGCTGTTTTTATACCCAATCATGGCACCCGCCTGTTCCCAATCAGCCTGCACACCTGTGGGATGTTCCACATAAGTGTTTGATGAGTATTCCTCAATTTTATCAGTATTTATTGCCACATTTCCCAACTTCTTTGTCACGTGTTGCTGGCATCAAATTCTAAAGTTAATGATGATTTGCAAAAAAAATTAAAAAATGTGTATCAGTTTGAACATCAAACATGTTGTCTTTGTAGCATATTCAACTGAATATCGGTTGAGAATGATTTGCAAATCATTGTATTCCGTTTATATGTACAACACACATGGAGACATGCTTGCAAACACCACTGACATTGAATAGTCACACTGCTTCATTTTCTCTGCCCCATTCAGTGATGATTCACTGTTGGGCTTAGGTTTTAGCAGACTTTCCGTATTTTTCCTACAGACAGCATTTGGTGACCTTAAACAACAAGGCTATGGATGGATTCACACTACCTTTTGAAGGGTGCTGGAAAAAACTGGTAAATGTATCTTGAGAGTTTGGCCATGGGAAAGGTGTATGAACCCTGGTGTGTTTATGTATGACAAGCATATCAATCAATCAATCAATGTTTATTTATATAGCCCCAAATCACAAATGTCTCAAAGGACTGCACAAATCATTACGACTACAACATCCTCGGAAGAACCCACAAAAGGGCAAGGAAAACTCACACCCAGTGGGCAGGGAGAATTCACATCCAGTGGGACGCCAGTGACAATGCTGACTATGAGAAACCTTGGAGAGGACCTCAGATGTGGCCAACCCCCCCCCCTCTAGGGGACCGAAAGCAATGGATGTCGAGCGGGTCCAACATGATATTGTGAAAGTTCAATCCATAGTGGCTCCAACACAGCCGCAAGAGTTCAGTTCAAGCGGATCCAAGACAGCAGAGAGAGTCCCGTCCAAAGGAAACCATCTCAAGCGGAGGCGGATCAGCAGCGTAGAGATGTCCCCAACCGATACAGGCGAGCGGTCCATCCTGGGTCCCGACGAGCGGTCCATCCTGGGTCTCGACTCTGGACAGCCAGTACTTCATCCATGGTCATCGGACCGGACCCCCTCCACAAGGGAGGGGGGGACATAGGAGAAAGAAAAGAAGCGGCAGATCAACTGGTCTAAAAAGGAGGTCTATTTAAAGGCTAGAGTATACAGATGAGTTTTAAGGTGAGACTTAAATGCTTCTACTGAGGTAGCATCTCGAACTGTTAACAAATACATAGAATTATTCCACATTTATGTGCATTTCTTTTCAAGAAGAACCCCAGAGTGATATACAATTATTATTATTAAAATAATTCAGATAATTAAGCTTATAACTAGTTTTGGGACTAACGCGTTACAAAGTAGTAGGAAGACATCATGGTGGAGCAGAAGCCGAGTTTCTTAACATGGAGATATTCTCACTACTTTTCTTTTGTCGAGCACAAAGAATAGAACATTTTAGTTAAATGCAAGCAATTCAAATCTGCTGAAACAGCTACAAAAGAAACATGCTTCGACAAAGCTAGTAAAGAGAGACACTTCACCTCCACCTAAGGATATTAACAGAGGGACTGCTAGCTAGAAAAATATTGATAGAGCCATTGTAGCGTATGTGCTAGAAGACATGCAGGCTATTTCTACAGTGGAGTCACCCGCTTTCAGGCAGTGAATTAGCATGATGTTGGGCGTCAAACGGCAAATAGTACGAAAACATTTTCCAAGTTGCTGGACACAGTGGACAGTGAGTACATAAACATGGAAAGCAAGCTGAAGAAAACACTCAAAACTCTGCCTCTGCTCATCATTCAGTATTGAAGGTACACACTCTGTAAATTAGCTTAAATACTCTTTCATTTTAGACTTCTAGAGTGTTTGATTATCACATCACTCTAAATATATAGAATAGGGGTCACCAAGCTTTGTGAAATAAAGAGCTACTTCTTGGGTACCGATTAATAAAGATTTATTGGGACGGCGTGGCGCAGTGGGAGAGTGGCCGTGCGCAACCCGAGGGTCACTGGTTCAAATCCCACCTGGAACCAACCTCGCACGTCCGTTGTGTCCTGAGCAAGACACTTCACCCTTGCTCCTGATGGGTGCTGGTTGGCGCCTTGCATGGCAGCTCCCTCCATCAGTGTGTGAATGTGTGTGTAAATGTGGAAGTAGTGTCAAAGCGCTTTGAGTACCTTGAAGGTAGAAAAGCGCTATACAAGTACAACCCATTTATTTATTTAATGCAAAGGTCCACCAGTTTGATACACACTTAAATAAATTGCCAAAAATAGCCAATTTGCTCAATTTACCTTTAACTCTATGTAATTATTAATAATTAATGATATTTATCTTTGTGGAAACACTGATCATCTTAATGATTTCTCGCAATAAATATATGTTTTTGATGACAGGTTTTAAATAGGTTAAAATCCAATCTGCAATTTGTTAGAATATATAACAAATTGGACCAAGCTATATTTCTAACAAAGCAAAATCATTATTTCTTCTAGATTTTCCAGAGCAAAAATGTTTGAAGAAATTCAAAAGACTTTAAAAGATGTTTCACATTTGATTCTACAGATTTTCTAGATTTTCCCAAATATTTTTTTGAATATTAATGATAATTAAATATTTCACAAATATTCTCCATCAAAATAACAGAAGCTAAAATGAAGAATTAAATCAAATCAAAATGTATTAATTATTCTTTACAATAAAAAAAAAAAGAAATATTTGAACATTGATTTAAATTGTCAGGAAAGCAAGGGAAGGAATTTCAAAGGTAAAAAGGTATATGTGTTTAAAAATCCTAAAATCTTTTTTAAGGTTGTGTTTTTTTCTCTAAAATTGTCTTTCTGAAAGTTATAAGAAGCAAAGTAAAAAAAAAAATGAATTTATTTAAACAAGTGAAGACCAAGTCTTTAAAATATGTTCTTAGATTTTCAAATTCTTTTTGAGTTTTGTCTCTCTTAAAATTAAAAATGTCAGGCTTTCCCCTGACAGTTTGTCTATGTTTTAGTTTTTTCCTCTGCATTTGTTTTTGTTTCCTCTGTATTTAGTATCTCCTGTCAAGTGCTCTTATTTTGGTTCAGCTTCCTGTTTGTCTCCCTGTGTGCTGTTGTCACCTCATCTGCGGCTGATTGGCACCTGGCCACACCCGTTATCAATCAGCCCGCTCCTATTTGTACCCACTGTGTCTTCCAGTCAGTGCTGGATCACTCTGTCAAAGTTTGTTTGTGACGAACCCCAAGATGCAGAGGACGAGGCAGGCATTGAACGAAAAAACATGATTTAATATAAAATATTAGAATAAGAACAAACAAAGGGTATAAACAAAAAAACACACGCACGTGGGCGGAATAACAAACTAAGGGAGCCAGCCCTGGGAGCTAGAAAACAAAAAGGAACTTTAGCATGGAAGCTAGTGGGTAGCGAACAGAAAAACTGAAAACAGCTAATGGCTACCAAGAACAGCTTACCGCTACGATGACAAGGACAAAATGTAGCACGACAGGTAGTAGCTGTAACGATGCCAGACACGACAGGTAGCAAAGACACAAGAGCGACATGTGGCAACGACAATGATCCAGCACTGACTGGAAGACACAGTGGGTACAAATAGGAGCGGGCTGATTGACAACGGGTGCGGCCAGGTGCCAATCAGCCGCAGATGAGGTGACAACAGCACACAGGGAGACAAACAGGAAGCTGAACCAAAATAAGAACACTTGACAGGAACTAAAGGCAGGAGATACTAAAGGAAACAAAGACAAATGCAGAGGAAAAAACTAAAACATGGACAAACTGTCAGGGGAACGCCTGACAAAAAATGTTGAGCAAAGCGAGACCAGCTTGCTAGTAAATAAATAAAATTTAAAAAAAAATAGCGGCAGCTCACTGGTAATTGCTGCTATTTGAGCTATTTTTAGAACAGTCCAGCGGGCGACGCATCTGGTCCTTACGGGCGACCTGGTGCCCACGGGCACCGCGTTGGTGACCCCTGGTATAGACTATAAAGTTTACAAACACAAAGAGGGATCCTAGTGGGCCAGGCCAATCTTTCCTTTTCTCTAAACTAAAACTGGGGAAACGCGTAGAGTAGAGATGTCCGATAATGGCTTTTTTGCCAATATCCCTATATTGTCCAATGCTTAATTACCAATTCCGATATCAACCGATACCGATATATACAGTCGTGGAATTAACACATTATTATGCCTAATTCTCATGCTGGTTCCCTCATTGGCTTGCTAGTTCAAAGCTGATTCGCCAGATCATTCGTTCAGTCGTTCTTTCATTTGTGTTCGATCGCTCACTTTCACGCTCGTTCGTGCATTCATCCATCCATCCATCCATCCATTTTCTACCGCTTATTCCCTTTCGGGGTCGCGGGGGGCGCTGGCGCCTATCTCAGCTACAATCGGGCGGAAGGCGGGGTACACTCTGGACAAGTTGCCAGCTCATCGCAGGGCTTCGTGCATTCAGATTGTTCAAAAGGTTTCAGTTTTCCTTCTTCCTGGACACTTTAAACCAGGGGTCTCAAACAACGAGACGTTGTTTTGCGGCCTGCACCTTGAAGTGAAAATTTAATTTTGGTGCGGCCCGCAAGTTTTATATGAATGGCGCTTTCCGGCATCATACATTTACGTCCTCGATTTTTCCGGGAGACTCCCAATTCTCAGTGTAATTATTCACTCTAACTATCATAATAAGAAGGCACTGTGGAAGCACTACCTTTAACGTCCTCTCCAACCTGTACGAACTGCGTGCCAGCCAAGCCACATTTTGTATACGGCGACATTGGACGAAGTAAGCGACTGCCATACAGGTCACATTGAAGATGGCCCTATAAACAAGTTTAACACAGTTACAAATATGCGCCACACTGTGAACCCACACCAAACAAGAATGACAAACACAATTTGGGAGAACATTCTCACCGTAACACAACATTAACACAACAGAACACATACCCAGAATCCCATGCAGCCCTAACTCTTCCGGGCTACAATATACACAAAACCCCGCCCCCTATTGTAGCCCGGAATAGTTAGGGTTGCATTGGATTCTGGGTATTTGTTCTGTTGTGTTTATGTTTTTTTACGGTGCAGATGTTCTTCCAAAATGTGTTTGTCAATCTTGTTTGGGGTGGGTTCACAGTGTGGCTCATATTTGTACCAGTGATAAAATAGTTTATACGGCCACCCTCAGTGTGACCTGTAGGGCTGTTGACCAAGTATGTCTTGCAGTTACTTCCGTGGGTTTGCAGAAGCCTCATAAAATGTGTGACTGGGCTGGAACACTGTTTGTAAGGTGGAAAAGCGGACGAGATGGCAGGTAGAAGAGGGCGCTAAAGGCAGTCCGGGTGAAAACCAGGAGACTGATTACCCTGGAAGATTGTCGGGAGAAAGATCGTGAGAGTTGGCAAGTATGTTGCTAGGGTAGGAAAGCCATTCAAAGAAGGTGAATTCATTAAAAAGTTAGATTTTTATAAGAAATATTTTCTTGCGGCCCAGCCTCACCCAGTTTCTGCAACCAGTGGCCCCCAGGTAAATTGAGTTTGAGACTCCTGGTTTAAACCCATCAAATAGTACAACTTTGTAGTTCAACTTGCCAGGGGTCATGTAAGCAAATATGAACATTACTGTATTTATATTTTTGACTCAGCATATTTGGTCACATTTTCAGTAGAAACCTATTAAAAATTCATAAAAGAACCAAACTTCATGAATGTTTTTTTTGTGTGTGTGTGTGTGACCAACAAGAATGTGCTCTAATCACTCTTTTACTGAAAAAAACAAGAGTTGTAGAAATTACTGGAAACTCAAGACCACGACTGTATATTTATATGTAATTTCAATCAATCAATCAATGTTTATTTATATAGCCCTAAATCACAAATGTCTCAAAGGACTGTACAAACCACTACGACTACGACATCCTCGGAAGAACCCACATAAGGGCAAGGAAAACTCACACCCAGTGGGACGCCAGTGACGATGATGACTATGAGAACCTTGGAGAGGACCTCTTATGTGGGCAACCCCCCCCCCCCCTCTAGGGGACCGAAAGCAATGGATGTCGAGCGGGTCTAACATGATACTGTGAAAGTTTAATCCATAGTGGCTCCAACACAGCCGCGAGAGTTCAGTTCAAAGCGGATCCAAGACAGCAGCGAGAGTCCCGTCCACAGGAAACCATCCCAAGCGGAGTCGGATCAGCATCGTACAGATGTCCCCAACCGATACACAGGCGAGCGGTCCACACTGGGTCTCGACTCTGAGCAGCCAGTACTTCATCCATGGCCATCGGACTGGACCCCCTCCACGAGGGAGGGGGTGACAAGGGAGAAAAAGAAAAGAAGCGGCAGATCAACTGGTCTAAAAAGGATGTCTATTTAAAGGCTAGAGTATAAAAATGAGTTTTAAGGTGAGACTTAAATGCTTCTACTGAGGTAGCATATCGAACTGTTACCAGGAGGGCATTCCAGAGTACTGGAGCCCGAACGGAAAACGCTCTATAGCCCGCAGACTTTTTTTTGGCTTTAGGAATCACTAATAAGCCGGAGTCCTTTGAACGCAGATTTCTTGCCGGGACATATGGTACAATACAATCGGCAAGATAGGATGGAGCTAGACCGTGTAGTATTTTATACGTAAGTAGTAATCAATATCCTTTTATAATTGAACGTATGCAAATGAAAGAAACAGATGCTTGATCCTGATACTTGGTGTTGACGCTACTCTGATTGGTTCAGTGCATCAAGTCCTATAAGAAGAGAAAAAAAAACGACATCCAGGCGAGCAGTAGACGGTGGGCCCGCTCCCAGATATGAAAGTGCCTTTAGGCTGACCTGTCTGTGGGTGATAAGAGTCTTCTGCCACACGCCAAAGCACAGGCTTGCTGGAGAGCATGTACAGTATTTAACCGGTTTATCTGATCCTCGGGTCCAGTTCTGTTCATAGTCAGGCGGGTTGCATACATCACAAGTTAAAGAGTCAGGTTTGAGACTGACTAACTTAGACCGGAGCAAGTGGACTTCCAGTCGCTGGAGTTTGTTCAATTGGCTCTGATTCAATCTTGGATTGAGATTCTGCACAATCCCAACTGGAAGGTTGCATCTTTTTGCAGTCAAAATAGCCGCGGGGAAAATGCTTGACGTCCAATTGCTTTTTGTTCCCTGTCCTTTTTACAGCACTTCAATGGTCTGTGTTTTCTTATATAGAAATTAAAGCCAATTAAAAAATTCCAATTTAATTTTCGCACGCTATATGGTATATATATTTAATATCGGTCCGATATGGGCAAAAAAATAAATAAAAAACGTATTGCATCCTCTCTTACCTGAATCCTTTACACCTTAACAGCCGCATGCTGTCCAGGCGTCCGCTTTTCCTCCATTTAAAGGCCTACTGAAATGAGATTTTCTTATTTAAACGGAAATAGCAGGTCCATTCTATGTGTCATACTTGATCATTTTGCGATATTGCCGTATTTTTGCTGAAAGGATTTAGTAGAGAACGTCCACGATAAAGTTTGCAACTTTTGGCCGCTAATAAAAAAGCCTTGCCTGTACCGGAAGTAGCGGACAATGTGCGCGCGACGTCAGTTTTTGTAGGGCTCCTCACATCCTCACATTGTTTACAATCATAGCCACCAGCAGCTAGAGCGATTCGGACCGAGAAAGCGACAATTCCCCCATCAATCTGAGCGGGGATACAAGATTCGTGGATGAGGAAAGTGAGAGTGAAGGACTAGAATACGGGTCGGGAACCTTTTTGGCAAAGAGAGCCATACAATCCCAATATTTTAAAAAGTATTTCCGTAAGAGCCATATAATATTTTTTTAAAGACTGAATACAACTAAATGCGTGCATTTAGTTGTATTCGCGTATTGCATTTAGTTTTTAGAGTATAATAAGTCTCTTATTCCTTTTAATAACATTGTGATTCTGAAGCTAGCTAACAATAAATTAAATAATTCTTACCATTAACGGATGGATGGATTAAAATGCATGAGAATGATTGTAGCTGAGATAGGCACCAGCCCCCCACCCCCTCACCCCCCACGTGACCCCAAAAGGGAATAAGCGATAGAAAATGGATGGATGGATGGAGAATGTTTTATATTTTTGACACTGTGATTACCAACGGAATTATTCATTACTTACCTTGTTAAGCAATGTCAGCTAAGATTTATCTGAGAGCCAGATGCAGTCACCAAAAGAGCCACATCTGGCTCTAGAGCCATAGGTTCCCTACCCCTAGACTAGAAAATTAAAAAAAAGGCGAGGACAGTGGGAGCGATTCCGATGTTATTAGACAAATTTACTAGGATAATTCTGGAAAATCCCTTATCTGCTTTTTGTGTTACTAGTGTTTTAGTGAGATTATACGGTACCTGAAAGTCGGAAGGGTGTGGCCACGGGTGTGGTGACCGCCAGTGTCTCCGGTGGGAGGAGGTAATAGTCCCCAGCAGCTGCAAGAGGACGCAAGCTCCGCTCATAACTACGGTAAGAGCCGACTTATTACCACAATTTTCTCACCGAAACCTGCCGGTTGACATGTGGTCGGGAACCATGTTCGCTTGACCGCTCTGATCCATAGTAAAACAAGGAAACAGGGTCCTCTGTCCCAAAGGGACATTCGGTCCCTAAATATACAAGAACCATAAGTTAATTGCATTTGAAATGGTACAAACTCATTGTTATGTGTTATTGTTACATCATTTGTTTACTGGTTCTCCAAAACAATAATGACAATGACATTGTTCATCTGCAATAATTGGCAGGTCAATATATCGTCGAGCAAAATTTGTTATCGGCCGCCTCGACTTCCCCTCCGAGGAAAAAAAAACAGGGCTTGCGTGTGCCAGCTCTCAACTCCTTGAAAATTATCCTTTTTCTCTCCTTTCTGGAGAAACACCACCTCGGGCAGGTGCGTCCTGTCACGATGTGGTCGCATGTTGGCGAGGGTGGTGTCTCTCGTGATGCCAAACCACGGGAGGCGGCAGGAAGAAAGGCTTTAATTCCAAAGGGGCAAAAAAATACAACACTTAAATGCCGCTAACAATGCACGGAAGACCCCAAATAAACGTCGCATGGGGCTAGCATGGAACTAAAGGCTTCTTTGCATGGCATGGAACTAAATAAATCAATCAATCATCAATCAAAGTTTATATTTATATAGACCTAAATCACGAGTGTCTTAAAGGGCTGCACAAGCCACAACGAAATACTCGGCTCAGATCCCACATCAGGGCAAGGAAAAACTCAACCCAACGAGGAACCTCGGAGGGGATCGCAGATGTGGGGACCCCCACCCTGGGGCAGCAGTGCAATGGACGTCGAGTATAATAGCGTGAGAGTCAAGTCCATAGTGGATCTAACATAATAGTGAGAGAGTCCAGTCCGTAGTAGAGCTAACATAATTGTGTGAGAGTCCAGTCCATAGTGGATGTAACATAATAGTGTGAGAGTCCCGTCCATAGTGGATCTAACATAATAACGTGAGAGTCAAGTCCATAGTGGATCTAACATAATAGTGTGGGAGTCCGTAGTAGTTCTAACATAATAGTGGGAGAGTCCAGTCCGTAGTAGAGCTAACATAATAGCGTGAGAATCCAGTCCATAGTGGATCTAACATAATAGTGTCAGAGTCCAGTCCATAGTGGATCTAACATAATAGTGTGAGAGTCCAGTCCATTTTCAGTAGAAGCATTTAAGTCCCATCTTAAAATTCATTTGTATACTCTGGCCTTAAAATGGAACACCTTTTTAGACCAGTTGATCTGCCGTCTCTTTTCTGCTCCCCCCTCTCCCCTCTCTTTCTCCTCAAGAAGATCTCCTGCTAGATCCACTATGGACTAGACTCTCACACTATTATGTTAGATCAGTATATAAAAATGGTACAAAACAGTGCCAGGGGGTAGGTTGTAAATTCAAAGTAACTAAAATAGAATGCAAAAACAATTATATATATTAAATAAACAAAGTGCAAAGCCATAGGCTCACTCAATCTCAGTAAATAACTTAAATTTGGAACACAGCATCATCGTTTTCACAGTTTTTTGGTTGTTAGAGATAGTGTTTTAATGTAGAGTTCTAAATCTTTTTTAAGGCACAAAATGAGAACCTTACATTTATGAATATAAAACTTAGCCAATAGTATAATGAGGTTGCAAAGGTAAAATTAATTAAAAAAAATACATGATATTTAATATATATTATTGTTTTAGTTGCTTAAGAGATATTCCTGGCTCTGAATTTGTTCGTTGCTATTTTTATGTTTTTGTGCATTACTTGTTGCCGTCATCATTAAACGAACAGGTTACTCGTCAGTTTCTCAGTACTTGAGTAGTTTTTTCACATACATACTTTTACTCAAGTCAATATTTAAGTGACTACTCCTTACTTTTACTTGACTAATAAATCTCTAAAGTAACGGTACTCTTACTTGAGTACAATTTCTGGCTACTCTATACCCACCTTTTGAAAATAACAGAGATCATCCCTTAATTCTGTATTTTAAAGGTTTTACTTCATTCTGTTGAAAGGTTAACCTTTTCCCCCCGAAAAATACAAAAAAAAAACATTGAAAACCAACACGATCGTCTTGTTTGTAAGAACTTGTTTGATCTAATCTCAGACAAATGTCATTAATGTTTTATCAGAAGGATTTTCCCCGTGGCTAAGTGCAAATAAGAAAGGAGGACATCTGCACTCCCGGAGGATCTCCTCCAGCTTCTGCAACATATGCAAGACCGTGTGTGCACAGCAGAAATTGAAAGGGCCGTGTGAGGTGTGAGATTAGATAGTTTGGGGGGCGGGGGGGGGGGGGAGAAACATGCAGCATCTGGCGAATACATCCCTCAAGCAAGACCCCCTCGGCGCTCCTATAATCTCGGTTTGTTTGACTCACGGACGCCCTTTGGGATTTAAGTTATATACTGGAACACCAAACATGAACAGCACTAGTTTTGTCGTGTTGCGATTGTTATTCATGGAGGACTGCTTGTCTCCCGGTGGAAACTTTGTCCGTTTTAAAGTTCATCGACATCAAATCAAAGAAAAATAAAAAATAAAACTTCCGGGCACAAATAATGGGTAAATGACTGCGAACAATATACCATATTTTCGGACTATAAGGCGCACTAAAAATCCTTTCATCCATCCATCCATCTCCTTCCGCTTATCCGAGGTCGGGTCGCGGGGACAACAGCCTAAGCAGGGAAGCCCAGACTTCCCTCTCCCCAGCCACTTCGTCTAGCTCTTCCCGGGGGATCCCGAGGCGTTCCCAGGCCAGCCGGGAGACATAGTCTTCCCAACGTGTCCTGGGTCTTCCCCGTGGCCTCCTACCGGTTGAACGTGCCCTAAACACCTCCCTAGGGAGGCGTTCGGGTGGCATCCTGACCAGATGCCCGAACCACCTCATCTGGGTCCTCTCGATATGGAGGAGCAGCGGCTTTACTTTGAGTTCCTCCCGGATGGCAGAGCTTCTCACCCTATCTCTAAGGGAGAGACCCGCCACCCGGCGGAGGAAACTCATTTCGGCCGCTTGTACCCGTCATCTTATCCTTCGGTCATGACCCAAAAACTCATGACAATAGGTGAGGATGGGAACGTAGATCGACCGGTAAATTGAGAGCTTTGCCTTCCGGCTCAGCTCCTTCTTCACCACAACGGATCGGTACAACGTCCGCATTACTGAAGACGCCGCACCGATCCGCCTGTCGATCTCACGATCCACTCTTCCCTCGCTCGTGAACAAGACTCCTAGGTACTTGAACTCCTCCACTTGGGGAAGGGTCTCCCCCCCTAACCCGAGATGGCATTCCACCCTTTTCCGGGCGAGAACCATGGACTCGGACTTGGAGGTGCTGATTCTCATTCCGGTCGCTTCACACTCTGCTGCAAACCGATCCAGCGAGTGCTGAAGATCCCGGTCAGATGAAGCCATCAGGACCACATCATCTGCAAAAAGCAGAGACCTAATCCTGCAGCTACCAAACCAGAACCCCTCAACGCCTTGACTGCGCCTAGAAATTATGTCCATAAAAGTTATGAACAGAAGGATTAAAAATCATTTAATTCTCTCAAAAATCGAGTGCGCCCTACAACCCGGTGCGACTAATGTACGGAATAATTCTGGTTGTGCTTACTGACCTCGAAGCAATTTTTTTGGTACATGCTGTAATTATAAGTACGACCAGTAGATGGAAGTCATACATAACAGATACGTGTAGACTGCAATATGACGCCAGTAAACAACACCAAAACTATAAATGTTCCATTGAAAATATAGAACATTACACATGGTGCTAGAAAATATGTCAAAATGTATTTAGTACGACTTCGGTAAATTATTTTTCCTAATTTATCGCAAAAATTTTGTGTTAAAATGAGTTCCTGTTGAGGAGACCAAAAGTTGTCTTTGAACCTACCAAGAAGAAGGCTTGTAAAACTCCACTGTGTGAGGGGGGAAGCAAAATGTAGGTGTTCCATTTCTTTCATGTATTGTAATCGACAGAAAGATATTGTCTGACCTAAGAACTACAACAGCAAAGAGGAAGCAGGACCAGACTCCCCTCCAGGCACCGCTTCTTTGAACTGTTTTACGACCTTTTCTGTGAACTGTTAACGACCTTTTGTCATGATCCGTGGCCCAAATCATATCATGTTCAGGTTTTGAGTCTTTTTGGTATTAATGTTTACCTTAGTTCCTAGTTGTACTTCCTTGTTTAGTCTGTCACCATAGTTACGCATTAATTTCACCTGCCCCTTGCTTTTGACGCGCACCTGTTTTCTGATTGCTGCCCTTATTTAAGCCTACCTTTTCCGTTCATTCAGTCTTGCTTCCTAGTTTGTTTTACACAACAGTGACGACCCTGATTCCCGATTCTGATAACCAGTTTTTGTACTCGCTAGCTTCCGCGCTATGCTCTTTGTTTTTTTCTAGCTCCCGTGCTAGTTCTGTTTGTTTTGCCTTTTGTGCCTAGTACCAGTTTTTCTGTTCATAGTCTGTTTTAATTTGAAATAAACCCTAGTTTCTTACATTCACGCTGTGTTCGAGCCCGACTGCACAAAGAAAGAACTAATGCCCCGCACACGCCATACCTTTTCTGTGAACTGTTTACGACCCTCGTCCCTTAAGAGCAGCTGTTGCCATGTGTTCAGAGAAAGTCCAAATGATTAAACCCTTAAGGTACCTGGGTTATGTCAAAAACGTCTGAACCCTATAAGGTCTTGAGTTTAGCCGAAAATGACGGATACCTTCAAAAAGGACTGAAATCTCTGATAAATACTGAGATGCCACCTCAGTAGAAGCAATTAAGTCTCACCTTAAAACTCATTTGTATACTCTAGCCTTTAAATAGACTCCTTTTTAGACCAGTTGATCTGCCGTTTCTTTTCTTTTTCTCCTATGTCCCACTCTCCCTTGTGGAGGGGGTCCGGTCCGATCCGGTGGCCATGTACTGCTCGCCTGTGTATCGGCTGGGGACATCTCTGCGCTGCTGATCCGCCTCCGCTTGGGATGGTTTCCTGCTGGCTCCGCTGTGAACGGGACTCTCGCTGCTGTGTCGGATCCGCTTTGGACTGGCATCTCGCGACTGTGTGGATCCATTATGGATTGAACTTTCACAGTATCATGTTAGACCCGCTCGACATCCATTGCTTTCCTCCTCTCCAAGGTTCTCATAGTCATCATTGTCACCGATGTCCCACTGGGTGTGAGTTTTCCTTGCCCTTATGTGGGCCTACCGAGGATGTCGTAGTGGTTTGTGCAGCCCTTTGAGACACTTGTGATTTAGGGCTATATAAGTAAACATTGATTGATTGATTGATTGATTGATTGATTGAAATCTAAAAGGTCCTGACCCAAATGGTTTGAAATATGACTTCATAGTTTAGGGGAGGGGCCCATTCTGGATCTTTTGGGACACCTAAAAAATGCAAATAGAACTTTCCCTAACCCCTCCAGGTTGCACATTAGTGCTATTTGGACTCGCCGGTACTCAGAGAATACATCCTTGGACACAGGGTGTATTGTTATCAGCATCAAACACCATGCCCCTACATGGCGGGGAATTGAATCATTAACTATCAGTGCTGCTACACCAACAGAGGTGTTTATTTATTGATAAAAACAAAACATATTCCAGCTCGTTCTGAAGCACACCGAGGATCTGCTCTCTGTGCCCGCTGATTACATGGATGTAAACTGTCAGGTCCGGGTCACGCAGCAGTCAGGTCCGTTTTCACCACGGTCTGCAGCTATTAGGGTTGCTGTTCTCGTCAGCGCTCATTGAAAATAATCTCGTCGGGGAGCGCGGCGAGTTCAAGGCGGGGCTGCGCAGCGGCGAGGTGGAAAGGCCAACCAGCCCTGCAGGACCCAGGTGCAGCTTCAATTATGTCTGACGTGTGTGACGTGACAGGTGGGAAGCGATCCTGAAGACACATCAGCTGTTGGAGAATATCGAGGGTGGTGGATAGGTGGAAGCAGGTCTCTCAGAATGAAATTGAACTGTGGATATATTATATAGAAGGACACTTTAACCTGTTTCTTTGGGCACCGTCAATAAAACTACAAATATGAGTTGGGCAATTGTGTTAGATGTAAATATAAACAATTATTTGCAAATCATTTTCAACCCATATTCAATTGAATGCACTACAAAGACAAGATATTTGATGTTCAAACTCATAAACTTTATTTTTTTTTTGCAAATAATAATTAACTTAGAATTTCATGGCTGCAACACGTGCCAAAGTAGTTGGGAAAGGGCATGTTCACCACTGTGTTACATCACCTTTTCTTTTAACAACACTCTATAAATGTTTGGGAACTGAGGAAACTAATTGTTGAAGCGTTGAAAGTGGAATTCTTTCCCATTCTTGTTTTATGTAGAGCTTCAGTCGTTCAACAGTCCGGGGTCTCCGCTGTTGTATTTTACGCTTCATAATGCGCCACACACTTTCGATGGGAGAAAAGTCTGGACTGCAGGCGGGCCAGGAAAGTACCCGCACTCTTTTTTTTTTACGAAGCCACGCTGTTGTAACACGTGCTGAATGTGGCTTGGCATTGTCTTGCTAAAATAAGCAGGGGTGTCCATTAAAAAGACGGCGCTTTGATGGCAGCATATGTTGTTCCAAAACCTGTATGTACCTTTCAGCATTAATGGTGCCTTCACAGATGTGTAAGTTACCCATGCCTTGGGGACTAATGCACCCCCATACCATCACAGATGCTGGCTTTTGAACTTTGCGTTGATAACAGTCTGGATGGTTCGCTTCCCCTTTGGTCCGGATGAAACGATGTCGAATATTTCCAAAAGCAATTTGAAATGTGGTCTCGTCAGACCACAGAACACTTTTCCACTTTGCATCGGTCCATCTTAGATGATCTCGGGCCCAGAGAAGCTGGCGGCGTTTCTGGATGTTGTTGATAAATGGCTTTCGCTTTGCATAGTAGAGCTTTAACTTGCACTTACAGATGTAGCGACGAACTGTATTTAGTGACAGTGCTTTTCTGAAGTGTTCCTAAGCCCATGTGGTGATATCCTTTAGAGAATGATGTCGGTTTTTGATACAGTGCCGTATGAGGGATCGAAGGTCACGGTCATTCAATGTTGGTTTCCGGCCATGCCGCTTACGTGGAGTGATTTCTCCAGATTCTCTGAACATTTTGATGATATTACGGACCGTAGATGTTGAAATCCCAAAATTTCTTGCAATTGCACTTTGAGAGACGTTGTTCTTAAACTGTTTGGCTATTTGCTCACGCAGTTGTGGACAAAGGGGTGTACCTCGCCCCATCCTTTCTTGTGAAAGACTGAGCATTTTTTGGGAGTCTGTTTTTATACCCAATCATGGCACCCACCTGTTCCCAATTAGCCTGCACACCTGTGGGATGTTCCAAATAAGTGTTTGATGAGCATTCCTCAACTTTATCAGTTTTTATTGCAATATTTCCCAACTTCTTTGTCATGTGTTGGTGGCATCAAATTCTAAAGCTAATGATTATTTGCGGAAAAAAAAATGTTTATCAGTTTGAACATCAAATATGTTGTCTTTGTAGCATATTCAACTGAATATGGGTTGAAAATTATTTGCAAATCATTGTATTCTGTTTATATTTACATCTAACACAATTTCCCAGTTTGTACTTCCATGGTTATTTGTTGACAACATTTTACACAAGACTGTTTTGCCAACGAGGGCCAGTTTGACACCAGATTAGCCGCTAAATTGCAGCCGAATAACAAAGCATTTCAAACATTACTTGTTATTACAGAAGAACTTTAAAAAAAAACTGTAAGTCTCCTAACTTTATTTTGTGTCAAAGCGGCTGTGTACATGAACCTAATGGCTTCCGCTGCTTGCCAATGAGAGACGTCTTGAAGCAGCCTCCGTCCTTCAGAAGCATATATCAGTGTACATTTCACAAGAGAACTCCTGATGCCTTTTTACAATGTTCTTAGTGACTGATGGGATAGAGAACAAAGGCCGGTAAAGATCGATGGCGTAAGGTTTAAAGGGGTTCATTTGCATCTAAGTCAGCTGTATTTAAGTTCATAATTAAGAGCCCGAGGGCTCAGGGGCCAAACATTTGAACTTTGGATGCTTTGTCAGAAAGTGCCTTGGCAGGTTATGTTCTTTTAAAACTGTTTACTCAATTGCAAAGAAAACACAATGGCTTTCACATTTATTATTCTGCCCTCGCTACTTGATTACAGCATGCGCAGCTCGACAGATAGTTAACAGCTTGAAGAATCAGAAGCTCTTGAAGTATTTTTCAATCAATAAATCAAAGTTTATTTATAGAACCCTAAATCACAAGTGTTTCATAAAGACATCCTCACAAAGACATCCTCGGTTCAGATCCTACAACACGGCAAAGAAAAACTTAATCCATTCATCCATCCATCCATCTTCTTCCGCTTATCCCAGGTCGGGTCGCGGGGACAACAGCCTAAGCAGGGAAGCCCAGACTTCCCTCTCCCCAGCCGCTTCGTCTAGCTCTTCCCGGGGGATCCCGAGGCGTTCCCAGGCCAGCCGGGACACATAATCTTCCCAACGTGTCCTGGGTCTTCCCCGTGGCCTCTTACCGGTTGGGTGCCCTAAACACTTCCCTAGGGAGGCGTTCGGGTGGCATCCTGACCAGATGCCCGAACCACCTCATCTGGCTCCTCTCGATGTGAAGGAGCAGCGGCTTTACTTTGAGTTCCTCCCGGATGACAGAGCTTCTCACCCTATCTCTAAGGGAGAGCCCCGCCACACGTTTGAGGAAACTCATTTCGGCCGCTTGCACCCGTGATCTTATCCTTATCCAAAACTCAATCCAGTGGGATGATAATGAGAAATCTTGGAGAGAACCGCAGTCTCAAGAGGAGACCGGTGCAATGGACATCGAATGGGTCTGTTGTGTATCGTTTCCTGTCTTCCCCGTATTGCTTTTGTGTTATTTCTCCTCCATCCATTAGTTCCAACTAGGCACACCTGCGACTACTCACTGCTCGGCTCTATTTAAGTTCACCACAGTCAGCTGCTCCTCGCTGGTTAATGACTCCTGTGCTTTCCATGCCCGCATGCTCAACTCGCATCCAACCAACTCGGTACGTTCCTTCTCCTTTCTTATCACCATTCCTGACATCTGGTGTTTTTGTTCCCTAGTTCCCCAGTAAGCGAGAAAAGTTTTTGTTGAACCTGTTGCTGACCATCGAGAGTCCTCCTTCAGTTTAGTCCCCTTCTATGGTGTGCGCTTTTGCCCCATTGCTTTGAGTTATCCTTTTGAACTTATTAAAGACAATCTTCTTTTGTGAATTCAACTCCGCCTCCCGTCTCTGCATCTTGGGATCCAATCCTTACTCAAGACCTAACAGGGTTTAGCATAATATTGTGAAAGTATAGTCCATAATGGATCTAACATAATACTGATAGTCTAGTCCATAGTGGATCCAACATAATAGTGAGAGTCCAGTCCATAGTGGATCTAACATAATAGTGAGAGTCCAGTCCATAGTGGGGCCAGCAGGAGACCATTCCGAGCGGAGACGAGTCAGCAGCGCAGAGATCTCCCCAACCGATGCACAGGCGAGCGGTCCACCCCCGGGTCCCGACTCTGGACAGCCAGCACTTCATCCCTGTGCCTCCCCTTCCACAAAGTAGAGGGGTGCAGAGCAAAAACGAAAAGAAACGGCAGATCAACTGGTCCGAAAATAATTTTTGAGGATTGATGTTCCCTTTTTGAAGTATTTTCTTTCCTCAGTTTCATTTCTTTCCACCTTTTTTTTGTTTAGGTCTGTAAGACTGAAATAAACATTACTAAAATATAATTGTGAAAGTCTCTCTCGGTGGGGTTCTCCTAGTGCCGACAGATCTTCGGGGATCCCAGTAGTCAGGTTTGAATAAGTCTTTTATTGCAGCACACACACACCACAATTCCCGCAAGAGGCACGCCGGCCACGCCCCCCTCCACAATAATGCGCATTGTGTATTTTAAATTAAGAAATGTCCATTGGGTATTTTGCATAAATAAAATACAAAACCCAAAACCAGTGAAGTTGGCACGTTGTGTGATTCGTAAATAAAAACAGAAAACAATGATTTTCACATTTTTTTCCAACTTCTTATTAATTGAATATAAGTTGCAGAATGTTGCTTGGTATTATCTTTGCTGAAATAAGCAGGGGCGTCCATGTAAAAGACGTTGCTTGGATGGCACCATATGTTGCTCCAAAACCTGTAAGTACCTTGCAGCATTAATGGTGCCTTCACAGATGTGTAAGTTACCCATGCCTTGGGTACTAATACAACCCCCTACCATCACAGATGCTGACTTTTGAACTTTGCTCCTAGAAAAATCCGGATGGGTCTTTTCCTCCTATTTGAAATGTGGACACGTCAGACTACATAACACTTTACTACTTTGCATCAGTCCATCTTAGATGAGCTCGGGCCCAGCGAAGCCGACGGCGTTTCTGGGTGTTGTTGATAAATGGCTTTCACTTTGCATAGTTTTAACTTGCATTTACAGATGTAGCGATGAACTGTAGTTACTGACTGTGGTTTTCTGAAGTGTTCCTGAGCCCATGTGGTGAAATTCTTTACACACTGAAGTCGCTTTTTGATGCAGTTCCGCCTAAGGGTTCCAAGGTCACGGGCATTCAATGTTACGTACAGTGATTTCTCCAGATTCTCTGAACATTTTGATGATTTTACAGACCTTAGATGGTGAGTTCCCCAAATTCCTTGCAAAAGCTTGTTGAGAAATGTTGTTCTTAAACTGTTGGACAACTTGCTCACGCATTTGTTCACAAAGTGGTGACCCTTGCTCCATCCTTGTTTGGGAATGACTGAGCATTTCATGGAAGCTGCTTTTATACCCAATCACGGCAACCACCTGTTCCTAATTAGCCTGTTCACCTGTGGGAGTTTCCAAAATAAGTGTTTGATAAGCATCCCTCAACCTTCTCAGTCGTTTTTGCCACTTGTGTCAGCTTTTTAGAAACATGTTGCAGGCATCAAATTCCAAATGAGCTAATATTTGCAAAAAAAATAACAGTTTTCTAGTTTGAAGGTTAAGTATATTGTCTTTGAAGTCCATTCAATTGAATATAGGTCAAAAAGGATTTGTAAATCATTGTATTCTGTTTTTATTTACCATTTACACAACGTGTCAACTTAACTGATGTTGGGTTTTGTATAAGATGTAGTGTTAGTACATTCACACAATAAACTACTGATGTTTACGCATATCGGAATTAAACAATATCCACAGCAAATATTGCACACAATTAACCCATTATCGCCCTCCACTGGTCAAATTCAGCGTTTCATGTATTAAACGAACTTTGATCAACCTGCGCCAAAAACAACACAACCACGAATACAAAACAAATCACAGAGTCAGCGATTTCAATGCATTCATACTCTGATGTCCAGTCTGTGTTAAAAATCGATTTTTGCCACTACTTTTGATTTTTTCAGGGTCAAATGGTGCCATTTGTCAATAAATTAGTCATTATAGGGCACAGTAAATGAGTCTTTTTTTTTTTCTAAATGTAAAACACTACCTTGTGGTCTACATAACATGTAATGGTGTTTTTTTGGTCAAAATGTTGCATGGATGATGTTTTACAGATCATCTTCAAGCCGCTTTCTGACCCCAAAAGGGACAAGCCGTAGAAAATGGATGGATGGATGGATCATCAGCAGCGTATTCAACCTGTCGTCTTTGTTGTAGCGGTGTAGCGTGCAAGGACGAGAGTGGAAGAAGTGTCAAAAGATTGGAGCAAACTGTTTTAATGACATACAGACTTTGCTTCCATCAATATCGGAGCAGCATCTCCTCATCCGGAAAAAACAACAACGCCGGAAATGTGTTCCGTGGAAAAAAAAGTCAGACTGGAACGCTTTAATAAGTAAAGTTCCTTGGGTGAATAATGTAAACTCACTACACCGGTATGTATTAGCGCTTTCATGGCGGGTTTACTGACAGATATAAGTAAGAACTTTACACTACTTTATATTAGAAATGACAACAGCGATGAATGTCACATAAGAAGATAGAGAAAAAAGAAGCTAATCCAGGACTACAAAGGCGGATTCGCACAACTTTCAGGACAGAGCAGCACCTCTTCATCCGGAAACAACACTAACAGTGTAGCGTGCAAGGACAGGAGTGGAAGAAGTGTCAAAAGATTGGAGCAAACTGTTTTAATGACATTCAGACTTTACTTACATCAATTTCGGAGCAGCATCTCCTCATCCGGAAAAAACCACAACGCCGGAAATGTGTTCCATGAAAAAACGTCCGACCGCAACCCTCTAATAACTAAAATTCCTTGGGTGAATAATGTAAACTCACTACACCGGTATGTTTTAGTGCTTTCATGGCAAGTTTACAGACATATAAGTAAGAACTTTACACTACTTTATATTAGAAATGGCAACAGTAGAGGATGAATGTCCCATAACAAGAAGATAGAGAAAAAAAAAAAATCTTACCACGGACTACAAAGGCAGACCCGCGCAATTTTCCAGGACAGAGCAGCACCTCCACTGGAATGTGTCCCGTGAAAAACCGTCATACCGGAACTCTCTAATAACTAAAGTTCCTTGGATGAATAATGTAAACTCACTACACCGGTATGTTTTAGCGCTTTCATGGCTAGTTTACTGACAGATATAAGTAAGAACTTTACACTACTTTATATTAGAAATGGCAACAGTGGAGGATGAAAGTCCCCTAACAGGAAGAAAGACCACAGAGGCAGATACGCGCAAATGTTCTGAATTTATGCAGATCCCAAATACAGATCAGCAGGTACCAGAAAGTAAGAAAAGTTGCTTTTGCATTGATTGATTGAGACTTTTATTAGTAGATTGCACAGTACAGTACATATTCCGTACAATTGACCACTAAATGGTAACACTCGAAAAGCTTTTTCAACTTGTTAATCAATACATGGTAAATATTGGTATGGCATAATATTGTGAAACAAAACGTCAGATAACGTCTTAACTTCTACACACACCAGAATAATACTCGTATGTTTAATGCGCCGACTGTTGTGTTTTAGTTTTATCCTGCCTTCTCCTTTTCTGCACCTGTGCAATCAGTGTTTCATCCTTGGCGAGGTGGCGGACCTTGTGGCACACCTGCTCTATTTAGGCTCATCACTGACAGCTTGGCCTCGCCAGTTATTGTATCCAGAACTCCGCTCATGCATGCACCTGCTTCACCAGTACTTGTACGTTTTCGCTACTTTGTCCTGAATTCCCTAACCTCTTGTGTGTTTATTTCCTAGTCCCCCTGAGGTAAAAGGATTTCTTGTGTCAGACTCTTGCCCTGCTCAGTGTGCCCTGGCCCTTTCTCCTGCTGACCTCTGAGGAACCTATTTTGTCCAGATTACATGGTGTGTGTTTCTGCCCCATTGCCCTTAGTTATCCCATCAATCCATCATTTTTTACCGCTTATTCCCTTTTGGGTCACGGGGGGGCGCTGGTGCCTATCTCAGCTACAATCGGGCGGAAGGTGGTTTACACCCTGGACAAGTCGCCACCTTATTGCAGGGCCAACACTGATAGACAAACAACATTCACACTCACATTCACACACTAGGGCCAATTTAGTGTTGCCAATCAACCTATCCCCAGGTGCATGTCTTTGGAGGTGGGAGGAAGCCGGAGTATCCGGAGAGAACCCACGCATTCATGGGGAGGACATGCAAACGCCACACAGAAAGATCCCGAGCCCGGGATTGAACCCAGGACTACTCAGGACCTTCGTATTGTGAGGCAGACGCACTAACCCCTCTTCCACCGTGAAGCTCCCTCAGTTATCCCTTTTTGTCTAATTCATTTTTTTCATTTCCACCTTGTCTCCCTTCTCTGCATCCTGGGGTCACCCCTACTTTACCAAGACCTTAACACCGACAATCCATCAAGCGGTACCTAAGTCGTACTACAAAATATTGATGGATTTGTGAGCGCCGTGTTTGATGTTCTATATTTTCTATGGAACACATAACATATTGGTGTTGTTTACTTTAGTCATATTGCAACTTAAACATATCTCTTATGTTTGACTGCCATCTACTGGTAGCACTCATCATTACACCATGTATCAAATAAAATTGTTTCGATGTCGGTAAGCAAAACCAGAATTATTCAGTACATTAGGCGGAAAGGGTAATAAGGCCCATTGTCGAGTTTTGAAAAAAAAAAAAGATTTTAGTGCACCTTATAGTCGGGAAAATAGCGTAGTTCTTTTCAATATTCCCATGCAAATCCAGTGGCTTCAGCTGGTGTCCAGCAGCTGAAATTACCAATGGAACATTCTTGCCAAATACAAATTTGTTCATCATTAGTGCAGGTTTTGTTTTGCATATAGAAGCCATTTACAAGATCCAAATCAACAAACTCAGGTGCTCAACTATAGCTTAATTAGACACAGATGTAAGGTCGAGAGCTAATTTGATATGACTGTCTGTAATCTAGCGACGGAATCCATACATAAACTCACCTCTTTTAACATCCATTAAAGCTCATTTGTTCAATTGACACATTTTTATGAGCGGACTACGTCGGTTAATTAAAGGTAATTTAACACGATCGTAAGCCTTTGTTTTTAAAGAGACTATTTCGTTCAGCGTCAAGTCCAGAGGTGAGATTTTACACACCTCCTCCCTTGGTTTGTCTACAATGAAAAAGTTGCACAATGCTTGATGCGGTGGAGAGGGTCCCAGGTTCGATTCCAGCTTCCACCATCCTTACTCACGGCCGTTGTGTCCTTGGGCAAGACTCTTCAGCCTCGTTCATACAAACCCCGTTTCCATATAAGTTGGGAAATTGTGTTAGATGTAAATATAAACGGAATACAATGATTTGCTAATCATTTTCAACCCATATTCAATTAAAAGCGCTACAAAGACTAGATATTTGATGTTCAAACTCATAAACTTTTTTTTTTTTTGCGAATAATAATTGACTCAGAATTTCATGGCTGCTACACGTGCCAAAGTAGTTGGGAAAGGGCATGTTCACCACTGTGTTTCATCACCTTTTCTTTAAACAACACTCAATAAACGTTTGGGAACTGAGGAAACTAATTGTTGAAGCTTTGAAAGTGGAATTCTTTACCATTCTTGTTTTATGTAGAGCTTCAGTCGTTCAACAGTCCGGGGTCTCCGCTGTCGTATTTTACGCTTCATAATGCGCCACACATGTTTGATGGGAGACCGGTCTAGACTGCAGGCGGGCCAGGAAAGTGCCCGCACTCTTTTACTATGAAACCACGCTGTTGTAACACGTGGCTTGGCATTGTCTTGCTGAAATAAGCAAGGGCGTCCATGATAACGTTGCTTGGATGACAACATATGTTGCTCCAAAACCTTTACGGTCCATTCAGCATTAATGTTGCCTTCACAGATGTGTAAGTTACCCATGCCTTGGGCACTAATACACCCCCATACCATCACAGATGCTGGCTTTTGAACTTTGCTCCTATAACAATCCGGATGGTTATTGTCCTCTTTGTTCCGTAGGACACCACGTCCACAGTTTCCAAATATAATTTGAAATATGGACTCTTTAGACCACGGAACACCTTTCCACTTTGCAGATTTTATGTGACTGGGCCGGCACGCAAAGGCAGTGCCTTTAAGTTTTATTGGCGCTCTGTACTTCTCCCTACGTCCGTGTACGCAGCGGCATTTTAAAAATCCATATGAATTTTACTTTTTGAAAAAGATACCGATAATTTTGAAACTGATACCGATAATTTCCGATACAACATTTTAAAGCATTTATCGGACTTCTGTTGCGACGCACGCGGGGTCTGCGTTTTCCTCCTCTGCGGGACCACCCGGAGGATCCGCTGACAGCGCGTTCGGACACGCCCCTGCTCGCGCTGGGAGCAGCACGCCCACGCAGCTACAAGCCTGCAGACGATCAGACAATCTGCACGGCTGTGATTGACAACGGCGAGTTAAATAAAGGACCAGTGGACCCAAGGATCGACGCGGGAACTTAATCATTTCGATGGTGTACCGTAAGCGACTGCTTGATGCTCTATTCTTGTTTTTTCTTCGTGGCTTGACTTTTCCCTTGTCTTGTCCTGTGTCCCCGCAGTACCCTCCATCGCCTGCAAGTAAGCTGTGCGTCTCACTTTTCCACGGATCGCCGTCTACTCTGACTGCGTCCTTCGTTCCTCGACTCCTTGCTCTCCTGGCGCCTTTCTGACGCCTCTCTCTCGCCCTGGATCACCTACCTGCTCCCTGGGCTTCCTCGTATCTCGTTCAACACTTTGGTAATACACACTTCAGTTAAATTCTACACATAGTCTTACACCATTCACTTGACTTTTGTCACACTTCATTTCCTTAGTTTACTTTTTAGTATTGTTTATTATTCTAATTATATATATTTACCATATTTAACATCAATTATTGAACATACATTCCTCTGGTGTCAGTCTGCCGTCACCTCCCCTGTTTAACCATAATGACATCTCTAGTTTCAAGCATTTGAAAAAATACAAATTACTCTATTCTTTGTGTTTTGTTCTCTTAACACATCCGACTAAAATGATGTCTTCCTTGTCGTTATTAAAGAGATAGAGGCCTCTGAATTGGAGGACACTTTCAAGGTGGTCCTCTGATAACGTTTCCTCATGTCCCTGATTGTCTATCTGGAAGTCAAACAGATTAAACACAAAGGCCCTCAACAAATTCCACAATTATGGCTCCTGAACTCAAAACAGTCTGTGATGTTCACAGTCGCGATGCGTGGGACACCTGGAGTGTGTGTCCTTTTGAAAATAATCAATGGGAACGCAGATTGTAGAGCTGATAACAATTCAGTTTAATAAGTCCACTCTGTATCAGGGCCACCTTTTGATCTCAAGTCTTTGTTAAATAGAAATGGAAACGTAGATTACGAGTTGTAGTAATTCAAAAAGATTGCTGTTTTAACCAGCAGTAATGATGTGGCCATCACCAGCGCAGATCATCGGTACAGCTTTTTGGTCTTCAAACACTCATGACAGATCAAATATAACAACACCAAAGGGGCAACAGGAGAGGAACTGCAACCTCCCTTTAAAGCCTCCAAAAAGTTCTTTCTTCTTTTTGCAACAAATGCAAAGAGTACGACTCAAAAATATATTGTCTTTGACAACCTCCTCTCGATGTATTCACACATTATATCATACTGGTGTCACACCGCGATGAGGGATGTCTTGTCTTGGTTTCTATTGTCTTGTGAATTGCATGTTTTATTTTGAAAAGTAACTCTTCTTGTTTTAGCTCACTTTCCCTTCCTCTTGTGTCATCAGTCTGACGTCATCCTGATTGTTTCCACCTGTTTCCCATTACCCTCATGTGTCGTATAAGCCCACGCCTCCCCTTGTTCTGTGCCAGATTGTCTTGTTTTCGTGCCTGTCTTGCTTCCATGTGTATGTCCATGCCTTGCCTCGTCCTACGCTTATTTTCCTGGATCCTGAATTCCCACGCTGTTATTTTGAGTTTGACTTTTCTCCTCCTCAGTAGAGTGAATTTTGTTATTTAGTTTTTTTTTCAACCGATGTGGTGAGTTTTTTTCAAATTTTTGGAGTGTTTTTTTGTTAACCATTATTAGATTAGGATTTAGTGAAGACATTTTCATAATGATTGTTTTCTTCCTCCTGTTGGAGCATTTGATGTTAATACATTTTATAGCAGATATAGTCCGTCTTTGTTTTTGTAATTTCCTCCTTTTAGGAGTGATTTTCTGTTATTCCCTTTCTTTGGAACCTTTTTCGCCGACAGTTTTTGTTATTTGTAGATATCGTATTACTCTGATTCTGGAGGTAAAAGAGCCGGCAAAATAAAAGCCCTACTAAGTATCCCTACTCTGCATCTTAGTTCATTCCTTTGTCCAAACCTGACAACTGGTCACCTATGTAAATAAATAAATAAAAACTTTCTTGGTTCCCATCTCACTGTAGGGTTTTCCCCAAACCTATCACTACTTCAGTTTTCTAAGTATCAAGAGGTCCACATTTTACCCATTCAGGCCCTGGAGGGTTCCTGGAAGGTTTAAAAACAACCCAAGTGGTCCTAGTGACAAAAGGGTAGCCCAAAAGGATGCATCCAAACCCAGACACTTTGGGTACTGTTAAAATGATTATGTATATATTATCACACAACTTTTATGCTTAAGGGCCATTGCTAAAGTTATTGCCAATTGTGCTGAAGTAGTATTTTTCTTTGTATGTGCAAAGCTGGCGATCCAAAAGATTGCAAGCCAGTCTGGTATCAGTGTTTCTGTCCTGTAACGGCTTGCTGACTGCCTAGGCCGAACACCGCCGTGACGCAGACAGAGCAGAGACAAGGCGATATCACCAGCGTCAACACACTTGCTTTTTTGTATTATCATATATTGTGTCTAACTGGAGTTGTCGAGATTACCCCCCTTCCTTCAGTGACAGCTTCAGTGATGTAAACAGGGAACTCCCAATTAAATAGAGGAAGCACGTGGGCTGGACCTTTAGAACGTAGTTTGGATCTGTAACTAGAATACAGCCCAAAACACGTGTCTCTTCGTTGAGCCAAATTGAACTCTGTCTCCGCATGATTCCTTGCTTCTCGCCTGTTTTTAATAGATGTAATCAGTGTTTAAACCTGACAGGTACTGAAGAGAAAAATGTACTTATTGTATGTTTTGCTTATGGTGAATGTTTATGTGACGCCTTGCCGGCATTGTGGTGATGCGGGTGCATTCTCTCGTTGATGCAGTCGGATAAGACACAGCGTGAAGGTAAGAAATTATTTGTTTATACCAAAGAACAAACTAAGAACAAAAACACTTGCACAAGGCCGTACAGACAAAACAAACAGAACTAGCATGGGAGCTAGAAAGAACAAAAACCGCTAGCATGTGAGCTAGGGACAAGCAACAGAATAGCGTGGAAGCTTACAAATACAAAAAGTTCTTTACCACAATCAGGGATAGCGACGTCACCTGTTGCATCGAATACAAACTAGAATCCGAGGTCGAATGAACAAAAAGGGCAGGCTTAAATAGAGGGGATAATCACAAAGCAGGTGCGCGTGAAAAACAAAAGGCAGGTGACACAAATGCGTAACTATGGAAACGGAACAAACAGGACGTGCCACCAGGGACTAAGAAGACAAAATACTAACAAGATACGATACAGAAACCGAACCAAACCAGAACATGACATGATCCAAGTAGCGGATCATGACAGTTTATATTCATCTTGGAGAAAGCAAACCAAAGAGTTTAATTAAATATAAGTATTTCAGTTTGAACACATATTAAGATAAGAACCCTTAGTTTAATATTAGCAGGTAAATTGGAAAAGAGGCTCTAATTGGGACTTTGCAAGGTAAAAATGATAGCCCTATCCTGGAGAAGAGACTACCTGTCTAGCTCAAAGCCAACATTTAAGTTATGACTTAAATCAGTTGTTTTGAAGACACTTTCACATGAACATCTCTTCAGGTTGTGTTCTTCTGAATTAACACACACCCAGACGCAGGAAGAAGGAATATAAGACTGTGGTTCGGCCTCTCCAAGTTAGGAGATAGACATTTTTTGACTTGACCTCCTCCAGGTACTCCAGTCCTGAATAATAACCTTCCCTTGTAAAAAAGCAACGTTTTGTTCAGCAAAGCGTCTCTAACGTCACATTTGATCCAACGTGCCGTCCTTCTGCCTAGGAAGGGGTGGCAAGACCAGAAATACACATAAATACTTTTCAGACTTTTTGGAGCATTGGGACTTTTAGGAGCAATTCCGTTTTGGGATCCTATGGAACTTTTAAGGGAAGATGGTCCTTTTTGGGGTACTTTGGGACTTACAGGTCTGTTAGTCCTTTCCTAAGTCCAGTAAATGTAAATAGACCCCAATACGTCTGGACATGCTAACGTGCTAACCACTCGACCACCTTGCAGCCTGCATCCAACGTCATCCACTTGCTGCAAAAATGCTATCTAAGAAAACGTCCACAAATCTGCTAAAATATCCCTTTCCTGCAGAACTTTGTCTTTGCGTTTTCGTCCCTTTTCGTCACAAAGCCTTGTTAATAAAAAAAAACCCTCACTCTACTTTGTATCTTCTCAGAGCTAATGTGATACAGTTCCTTGGATTACCGGAATGACATGATTATCACTTTTTAGCAACCGACGTAAATGAAAATTTTGATAGCTTTAAAATCCTGCTGCAAATCCTGTCACCAGTCGTGATGTGCGATACCACTGATTATATTTCAGGCTGGTATCAGCGATACCAATCCAAAACTGATATTTTGTGCAAATTTAGCTAATGTGTCCGCTAAAATTTTAATATTTTTGTATTTCAAATAATAATATATCTCTTAATATACAAAATATGATACAGAGCTATTTTATTTAAACCCTAAAATATATTAAGGTATTGGCGTGAATAACAATACTTTATAGATAAGCTAGTACGACAGAAAAAACAGACATAATCATACAAGTACACGGAAATCATAAAAAAAAATTCTAAAAAATGTTAAAATACTAAAATTATATTAAGTAAATTAATAACTATTGTTAAGACAAAAAGTACCGTATTTTTATATACGGTATAAATAGAGTGCACCGGTATATTGTAAGCCGCACATATATGCGTTGCCAAATGAGTTATTCACGCAGAAAGGTAAATGTTTATTTACATACTTTAACTGTTTCCAAGCAGTGTCTGTAACGCGGCTGTAAAACGGCTGACCAAACAAAACATAAGTCATCGTCATGGACCCACTAGCTGCGAAAGATAGCTCTCCAATCAGCTAAACAGACTCAATACCTCCAGGGTGATGTTTTGGGTGAGTTTACTGCGGAATTTGTGTAACTGAAATGATACAAAAATGATGCTGTTGTAAGTTATTAATGCTGACACAGACACGTCCATCCATTTTCTACCGCTTATTTTCTGTGGAGTCACGGGGGGCGCTGGGGCCTATCTCAGCTACAATCGGGCGGAAGGCAGTGTACACCCTGGACAAGTCGCCACCTCATCGCAGGGCCAAGACACAGATACGTGTTAGCATATTAGCTATTGCTAACGACACTGGTGTCATATCATAACATTACGATAGCGCATACAAATATGCATGAAAACCCTCCAACAAACATGGGACGGTTTAATAAGTAAAAATTTGTTTTGGTTATATTGTAAAACTTACAAACATTGCTGGGAATGATGAATGAGGAATCTATACGAGGAGAAACACTATAGACAGCTAAAAGACTGAGCAAGACTCCAGTTGAAAAAAATAAATAAATAAATACCTGAGAAGCTCGGCAGGACATGAAAAAAAAAAAGAAAAAAAAAAAAAATTGTGGAAGGGCACTGTTGTAAACTCGTCCAAAAGATGGCCCTGTAGCACAAACAATAAAATACCTTTTGTATGTATTTTGTTGTTTTTGGAAAAGAAGAAAAATTCATGAATGAGCTGCACCGCCTAATAAGCCGCAAGGTTCAAAGTGTAGGAAAAATGCAGTGGCTTATAGGCCGAAATCTACGGTAATTCCCAATTCAGCTACATTAACATGTCAACTGAACGTGTGAACAACATTGACACAGTGCCTTATTCACAGAACTCTGTTCCTGTTAATGATACACATTATCTCAAATTCCTAAAGTATCAAAAGTATCGATATTTAAATTTGTGAATGGATGTTAGAGCGCAAAGTCCTGGAATCGGCGACATCGATATTTCAGTATCGATCCGCACGGCACTAGTTTCTAGTGACAGCGGTGTGTTAAAGGCTTTTGGCTGGTGCAACCAATCAAATGTGTCCCTGCACAGCCACACTTCCTTATTTACCTTAACATTTTGGATGAGTACGGGCCCCGCGAACCCGGCGGTGTTTCTGGGTGTTGTTGATAAACAGCTTTCGCTTTGCATAGTAGAGTTTTAACTTGCACGTACAGATGTGGCGACGAACCGTAGTTACTGACAGTGGTTTTCTGAAGTCTACCTGAGACCATGTGGTGATATCCTTTACACACTTGTGTTGTGTTTTTTTTTTTTTTTATGCAGTACCGCCTGAGGGTTCGAGGGTCAGGGGCATTCAGTGTTGGTTTTTCGGTTATTTCTCCAGATTCTCTGAACCTTTCGATGATATTATGGACCGTATATGGGGAAATCCCTAAATTCCTCGCAATAGCTCGTTGAGAAATGTTTTGAAACTGTTCGACAATTTGCTGACGCATTTGTTCACAAAGTGGGGACCCTCCCACTCCGTCCTTGTTTGTGAATGACTGAGCCTTTCATGGAAGCTGCTTTTATACCCAATCATGGCACCCACCTGTTCCCAATGTGGGATGTTCCAAATAAGTGTTGTGTTTGATGAGCATTTTTCGACGTTCTCAGTCTTTTTTGCTACTTGTGCCAGCTTTTTTCAAACATGTTGTAGCCATCCAATTCCAAATAAGGTAATATTTGCAAAAAATAACAACATTTTCCAGTTCGAACGTAAAGTATCTTGTCTTTGCAGGCTATTCAATTGAATATAGGTTGAAAAGGATTTGCAAATTATTGTATTTTTATTCACGATTTACACAACATGACAACTTCACTGGTTTTGATTTATTCTCGGTTAAAATAAACATCGTAATTCATCTTCTGCTTGCTAACTCACCCATCTTTCGGTTCTGCGTCAGGAAGGCATGCTTCTGTATGCAGGTCCGGAGCAAAACTAAATGGCCTTGAATGATTAAAATGCTGATTGCTTGTAAGAAATTAGGCTGCACACAATTTGCAAGGTTTCATCCATCATCAAACTAAACTGAGACAGCTGCTCGCAGTCCAAAAAAAAAAAAAAAAAAAGAAGAAATCAGAAGATGTTGAAATAATTCTTCCAGCCACTGGAGCCATATTAGGACCAGAGCTATTTGACTAGATCAGGGGTCACCAACCTTTTTGAAACCAAGAGTTACTTCTTGGGTACTGATTAATGCGAAGGGCTACCAGTTTGATACACACTTGAAGAAATTGCCAGAAAAAGCCAATTTGCTCAATTGACCTTTAATAAATAAATGTATATATATCAAAAAAATGGGTATTTTTCCGTCGTACATTTTTTTTCCTTTATGGAAGGTTTTTTGTGGAGAATAAAAAAATAATAATTTAAACGGTTTAAAAGAGGAGAAAAGACGAAAAAAAAAGAAAATTAAATTTTGAAACAGTTTATCTTCACTTTCGACTCTTTAAAATTCAAAATTCAACCGAAAAAAATGAAGAGAAGAATTTATGGAACATTATTAGTCATTTCTCCTGATTAAGATTAATTTTAGGATTTTGATGACATGTTTTAAATAGGTTAAAATCCAATCTGCACGTTTGGACCATGCTATATTTCTAACAAAGACAAATCATTATTTAATCTAGATTTTCCAGAACTAAAATTTTAAAAGAAATTCAAAATAGTTTGAAATAAGATTTAAATTTCATTTCACATATTTTCTTGATTTGCCAGAATATATTTTTTTTTAATTTTAATCGTAATAAGTTTGAAGAAATATTTCACAAATATTATTTGTCGAAAAAACAGAAGCTAAAATGAAGAATTAAATTAAAATGTATTTATTATTTTTTACAATTAAAAAAAAATAAATACTTGAACATTGTTTCAAATGGTCAGGAAAGAAGAGGAAGGAATTTAAAAGGTTGTATTTTTTCTCTAAAATTGTCTTTCTGAAAGTTATAAGAAACAAAGTAAAAAAAATAAATTAATGTTTTTAAATAAGTGAAGACTTTAAAATATTTTCTTGGATTTTCAAATTCTATTTGAGTTTTGTCTCGCTTAAAATTAAAAATTTCGAGCGAAGCAAGACCAGCTTGCTAGTAAATAAATAAAATGTAAAAAAAAAAATAGAGGCAGCTCACTGGTAAGTGCTGCTATTTGAGCTATTTTTAGAACAGGCGAGCGGGCTACTCATCTGGTCCTTACAGGCTAGGCGACCCCTGGTCTAGATTGTGTTCAGACAACGGTAAAAACCACAAAACCAGGCAGTCGAGCCCTGTTGAATTTTTAGCGTTTGGCTATTAGTCTTATTTACTTTTAATGTGACAAAGATAGAAAACATCTCAGAGCAGCCTTTTATTACAAAGCCTTGAGAAATTGGGGATCATGCATCACTCTCTCACCGCGGCCTCTCTCTCCACCCCCTGTTGTTTCTCCCTCACCCATCCATCAGCTTTCCATTTAGCACTGAGAGGATGCATTGTGGGAAATTCACGGATGCTGCGCCCGAAGTTTCCTTTCCATAACCCTCAGCCCTTATCAGTCCGCGCTCTGCACGATAACTCACTTAAAGGTGGCATTTGGAGTCAGGGAACGGAAGAGGTGTTTGTTTTATTGTCCGTGGCGGATGGAGGCGCCGACGTGGAGAATAACGCAGGTAGGAGTGGATGCTAAAATCGCAGCCAGAATGACGCTGATGTCTCCATTTTCATCTAAAAGCATGACCTCTAAGAAGGGGTCAGCGATAATGCAACTTCTGGTATCCATTTGGTTCCTATAGAAAGGGGGTGTCAAGCTGGTTTTAGATCAGAGATTTTTCTCCGCATGAAGAAAAATCTACTCCCAATTGGGCCTGACTGGTACAAACCCCGTTTCCATATGAGTTGGGAAATTGTGTTAGATGTAAATATAAACGGAATACCATAATTTGCCATTCCTTTTCAACCCATATTAGATTAGATAGTACTTTATTTATTCTGTCAGGAGAGTTCCTTCAGGAAAATTACAATTTTCAGCACAATCCCATTCAAGATCAGACAAACATTACAGGGAGACAGAACAGGATCGTTGACGGGTCTGCCGGCTTCCAGCGCCCCTTACAAAAAGATGACATACAAGTAAACAAGGGGGGGATGGGAGAAAAGAATAGAAGATTAAAATAAAACTTTTAAAAAATCGGTCTTATCCTGGGCCCTGGAGTGGGGGTGCAGACTGAGGCCAAGGGAAAAAAAAAAAAAAAGAATTCAGTTGAATATGCTACAAAAACAGCATAATTGTTTAATCATTAACTTTAGAATTTGATGCCAGCAACACGTGACAAATAAGTCACGTGTTGTCCCAACTCATATGGAAACGGGGTTTGTAGAACAAGCACATTCTGAAAATCTACAAATCATAAGGTTGTTGTGTTGTTGTTTTTTACACTTGCAAGTTGGGTTAATAAATGGTAAATGGGTTTTACTTGTAGATAGATAGATAGATAGATAGATAGATAGATAACTAGATAGATAGATAGATAGATAGATAGATAGATAGATAGATAGATAGATAGATAGATAGATAGATAGATAGATAGATAGATAGATAGATAGATAGATAGATAGTACTTTATTTATTCCGTCAGGAGAGTTCCTTCAGAAAAATTACAATTTTCAGCACAATCCCATTCAAGATCAGACAAACATTACAGGGAGACAGAACAGGATCGCTGACGGGTCTGCCGGCTTCCAGCGCCCCTTACAAAAAAGATGACATACAGGTAAACGGGGGGGAGGGGGGGGAGAAAAAAATAAAAGATTAAAATAAAATAAAATAAAAATCGGTCTTAGCCTGGGCCCTGGAGTGGGGGTGCAGACTGAGGCCAAGGGGGAAAAAAAAAAAAAACAACGACTCATAGCCATAGTACACATCCCTCTTCTATGTGTGTAAGAGGGAAACATCAAACATCAAAGAACACAGAGGACATTAAAGACATTAAAGCAGCAGATACAACCAGACACTTCTACACACAGTTATGAATAAAAAGTAAAATAAACATATACACTGTGGTGGCCTCTGCGGTGTTCCACGCCATCGTCTGCTGGGGAGGAGGGAGCATGGCCAGGGACAGAAGCAGACCCAACAAAGCAACCAAGACAGCCGACTCCACTCTCGGCCAATGTCCAGTCCGCATGGATGAGCGAGGATACGTCCAAGGAGACTGAGGTGTCCGACACCTGCTCACCCAGTCAAGACACCGCGAAGCCTCTCCGTCCCAGTAGCTCAGTGCTAGCTCCACAGTCCTGTCCCCTCATCCATTGTATAGCGCTTTTCTACTTTTAAGGTACCCAAAGCACTTTGACACTATTTCAACATTCACCCATTCACACACACATTCACACACTGATGGCGGGAGCTGCCATGCAAGGCCCTAACCACAACCCATTAGGAGCAAGGGTGAAGTGTCTTGCTCAAGGACACAACAGACATGACGTGGTTGGTAGAAGGTGGGGATCGAACAAGGAACCCTCAGGTTGCTGACACGGCCACTCTCCCAACTTCGCCACGTCCCCAGTATTTTATCTTTATTTTTCGTTATTTATACTTTATGAATAAATTATGTGATAACGTTAAGTGTTTCCCCCAGAAAATGTGTTAGTTAAGGTGGTTACTTTCCAGGGGAAGGGGACGGAGGAAGGTTTTGTAAAGATCGGTGTAACTTGGCCTGTCGCCATCTCGTCTCGGGGACAATAGACGACAGACTGTGGTGAAGTAGGCCGGCTTCGTCGCGTGAGGAAGCCTACAACTTTTGGTTGTGTTTTCCACTCCATTTGCTGAATGGCAATATACGATATATATCTCGATATTTTTCCGTAAAGTAAAAGCAAAACAGTCCTAGTTACCTGAGATACTAAGTACGTCATTATTATGACTTGGTAATTTACTAAGTCAAAATAAAGTCAAATTATTGACTTACTGTATACAATTGAAAACAAAAGTTAAAAGTGCGGCCACATGCGACTCATCATGCTTATTTTATTACAGCATTTGGGAAGCCTGTACTTGATTTTTATTATGTAAATGTTATATTTTTGTCAACATGTGATAGCAGGGACCCTGCCATTAAAAACTAGGCTGCTACATTACTAATGATTAATGTAACTATAGCTGAAAAAATAGTACAATAGCAATAGGAGAGACTATTCATCCCTGAACACCATGGAGTTCATGTAGGCTTTATGATGCAGTTACATTATTATATCAACTATCAGAAACAGCTTAAGGAAACTCTTCATTTAACATAATCTCCCTGTTTGCTGCTTCAACACAGCTCAATCAACAGTGAAATAAATAACTGTGGGTCAATAATGCTAGTCTTTCTCTCAGACAGACAGGACTTTGGTGTCCGTAACACACACACAAACACACACATACCGCACAGTGAGCTAACGTTACGCTAAAAGCTAATTAGCCTTCACCTCAAAGACTGCGAGCGAGCTGAGCTGCTGCTTATGTTTCTAGAACGTCAACGGGCTCATACTTGCTGTTACTAGTAGGTGACCTGGAAGTGTTTATTATAATTTGGAGAGAGTCTGCTGCATTATGCTTACCTGCTAAACACCTTTCTACTTACTCCACAATCCCTCCTCTCTGCCTGTGCCTTGAGCACTGACTCCATGTGCTCTGAATACGCACTGCTGATTGGCTGTTGCCGCTTTGCGTGTAATCAATCGGATGGTTCTGTGGGTGGAACAATGCTGGGTGCTGCTGAGATGTACTGACAGAGGCATAACTAAGCGGAGCAGCTTGTTTAGACTTTAGCTTAGGCGGTGGCTCTTTGTTGTTAAGGCGGCCGCCTTAACAACAAAAGCTGCGGGATACCCTGATGTTCATCAGTCAACTCATTGGTGTTCATTTTCAATCTATTGTAGCATTTGCTTTAAGGACATAAATCACCACACCTGTTTATAGGACTTTGTCGTCATTATTCACTGTCATCCTTCTATAACAATGTTGTTCTTGTTTAGCATTCATTTACAGTACGCAGTTAAGAGTGACCGTCGGGAGATTTACCCAAAGTTGGGGTTTTTTTTGTGACCGCCTTTTTGAGTCCCTTAGATGTAAGCAGTCATTCAGTCTCGTCTTGAATGGAATAAACGGCGCACACGTTTTTGTGTGTCAAAAGATACTTCTAATTGTGTTGTTTTCGCGTTACAAGCGGAACACTATCAAAATAAAAAAAAATATCAAAATCAAATTACAGGATGTTATTTATGTAGTTTGAGCTACAAAGATACAAATAATTGCTATTGCGACATCTAGTGGAAACATTTAGAACAGCAGTTTCTTTCAGTCAAACATTTTTGGCTCATTTTAATACTTAGCAAACTCTTCCCGCGGCCCAGATAAAACCTGTTCAAGCCCGCGGGCCGTACATTCGGCACCCCTGCGATAGAACTCTGATGCTTAGTAAAGGGCCACCAAAGTATGGGTCTGCGAAGTTTGAGACCCCTGAATGAGAATACCTCATGCCAGTTGTAACCCCTAATAACTTGTTTTGTGTCTCTTATCAGTTTGTATCTGTGGGTGTGAACTTATTGTCATGTGTCTCCCACCCATGCTCAGCTGGGATAGGTTCCAAATGCCCGCAAGATTGTGGATGGATGATGAACGCTCCAGCTGCACACGTTGGTGTCAGAAGTTGGTCACCAATTCCAGGCACCGTATTTTTCGGACTATAAGGCGTCTTCAAAATCCTTTCATTTTCTCAAAACTCGACAGTGCGCCTTATAACCCGGTGTGCCTAATGTACGGAACAATTCTGGTTGTGCTTACCGACCTCAAAGCTATTTTATTTGGTACATGGTGAAATGATAAGTGTGACCAGTAGATGGCAGTCACACATAAGAGATGCGCGTAGACCGCAATAGTACGCCAGTATACAACAGCAAAACTTTAAATGTTTCATTGAAAATAAAGAACATGACACACACCACTCAAAAATCTGTTAAAATGTTTCAGTATGACTTTGAAGCCACACCACTTGATAGATTGTAGGCCCATTACGGCTACCGTAGTCAGAGATACAAGTATTACTATGGTGTGTGTATAAAGACCTCAAAAAGGCACACATTAGCAGACATTATCTGCCGTTTTGTTTCACAATATTATGCAACAGCAACTTTTCTTACCTTCTGGTACCTGCTGATGTGTATTTGGGGTCGGCATAACTCCTGAAAATTTGCGTACGTCCGCCACTGTAGTCTATGGCGATGCCGTAGTTGATAAGGTTCTTCTTTTTCTCTGTCTTTTTGTTAAGGGACATTTACCCTTTACTGTTGCCATTTCTGATATAAAGTAGCGTAAAATTCTATCTTATACCTCGCTATGGAGGTGCTAAAAACTACCAGTGTAGTGAGTTTACATTATGCACTCCCAGATTTTTAGTTACTAGAGAGTTTTCAGTCGGACGGTTTTTCACGGGACACATTTCTGGCAATGATATTGCACCAGTGAGCCACGGATGAGGAGATGGAGCTCCGTTTTTGATTGAAGTAAAAACTGAATGTCATTAAAACAGTTAGCTCCATCTTTGGACACTTCTTCCACTCCCATCCTTGCACGCTACACCACTACAACAAAAATGATGGGGTGAAGAAGCTGCCGAAGGTGAGCCACGTAAATAAGACCGCCCACAAAACGGCGCATCCGGAAGCAGCTTGAAGATGATCTGTAAGAAATAATCAATGCAACATTTTGACCAAAGAACCACCATTACATGTTATGCAGACCACAAGGAAGTGTCTTACATTTAGAAAATAATCATAATATGACCCCTTTATACTTTAGTGCTGTTAGAATAATTATTTGCAAATTATCACACTAACTTTAGTATGCTTAAAGTCTGTTGCATTAGTTATTAGCTATTTTGCTCAAGTTAGACATTTTCTGATCAATGCAAGGACAAAACTTCTTGTCTGAGGGGTGGCCTCTGCCAGAGATGTTATCTTTGTTTTAGCCCGCTAACAGCCAAGGACTTCAAGGACCTCAACGAAGATAAGATGACAACACGCAGACCAAGCGGGGACAAGGCGAATTCACAAGGCCCTCAGCCCATTCTGTCATGTACTGTGCGTCCTGGACCTGCTTTTCATAATATATGTGAGCACTCCTTTTAGAGGCGGCCTCAGTGATGTTGACTATGGAACTGTGAATAAAAATAGGGACACGGGAGCTGAACTTTAGAGCGTAGGGCAAGACTCTGACTAAGTGTTCAGCTCCATGCGTTCTCCCCATGAGCTAAATTTAACTCTGTCTCTACATGGTTCCTTGCTTCTTGTCTAATTAATAGATGTCATCAGTGTTTGAACCTGACAGGTGCACCCTATGGTCCAGAAAATACAGTACTTCAAGAATCTGTATTTTACCCCAGTGAAAACAATACGAGTCACATGTATGCCCGCCGACACAAGAGTCACTAGGGCGAATATAACAGGATCAGTCCTTTAATCCACTTCAATGGCAGAAAAGATAGAATCTTGGATTAAATTGGGTTTTATCAGTGGAAAGGTCACTTCACCTGAGACCTCATACTATCCAGAAACATAGTGCGAAGCGACGCTAATGTGTATTATTGTTATTCATATCTACACACACTGGCTCCTTGTGCCTCTTGGTTGTAGTTTTCATTGCCAAATATGGAGGTGTTGACATCGCCATGAAAAATCTGGCATATCCAGAGTACATTAGCATCGAGCTAGTTTGAAAAGTGGAGCCTTACTTATGGCAAGGCAAGTTTATTAAAAGAGCACGATTCGTTTACAAGGCAATTCATAGTGCTTTACAGAAAATTTAAAGAAAGCAGAAACATAAAACCGTATTTCAAATTAAAACAATTATTAATTAAAGTTAAATCAATGTAGATAAAACATTTTTAATTGTCGTATGCACAATTCAATAAAAGGCTGGATTTGAACATCGCCAACGTTGAGGACCGTCTCACATCTTCAGGACGGGTATTCCAGATCTCAGCAGCATGAAACTGAAACACATTATAAACGCAACATAAGAATTACCCAGAATTCCAATGCATCAATGACTCTTGGCTATATTATACACCTGCTAACACCAAACCTCCCCACCCCCCTCCGTGCGTCGTTTAGAGTCATGGATGCATGACATTCTGGGTAATTCTTATGTTATAAATGATAAATGGGTTGTACTTGTATAGCGCTTTTCTACCTTCAAGGTACTCAAAGTGCTTTGACACTACTTCCACATTTACCCATTCACGCACACATTCACACACTGATGGAGGGAGCTGCCATGCAAGGCGCTAACCTGCACCCATCAGGAGCAAGGGTGAAGTGTCTTGCTCAGGACACAATGGACGTGACGAGGTTGGTACTAGGTGGGGATTGAACCAGGGACCCTCGGGTCGCGCACAATATGTGTTACAGAGCCAATGTTCTCCAGAAATGTGTTTGTTATTCTTGTTTGGTTAGGGTTCACAGAGTCTGGCGCATATTAGTAAGAGTTTTAAAGTTGTTTATATCACAACCATCAGTGTTAAAGGTATGGCTGTTGACCAAGTATGCGTCGCAATCTCGTATGAGAAGCAGCGAAATGCATGCGCCCTACCGGCACGCAGATAGCATGATGTCTGGGTATTATCTTCGACACAACTCTCTCCTTTGAGGCACACATTAAAAGCGTTACTAAAACGGCCTTCTTTCATCTCCGTAATATCGCTAAAATTCGCTCCATTCTGTCCACTAAAGACGCTGAGATCATTATCCATGCGTTTGTTACGTCTCGTCTCGATTACTGTAACGTATTATTTTCGGGCCTCCCCATGTCTAGCATTAAAAGATTACAGTTGGTACAAAATGCGGCTGCTAGACTTTTGACAAGAACAAGAAAGTTTGATCACATTACGCCTGTACTGGCTCACCTGCACTGGCTTCCTGTGCACTTAAGATGTGACTTTAAGGTTTTACTACTTACGTATAAAATACTACACGGTCTAGCTCCATCCTATCTTGCCGATTGTATTGTACCATATGTCCCGGCAAGAAATCTGCGTTCAAAGGACTCTGGCTTATTAGTGATTCCCAAAGCCCAAAAAAAGTCTGCGGGCTACAGAGCGTTTTCATTTCGGGCTCCAGTACTCTGGAATGCCCTCCCGGTAAAAGGTCGAGATGCTACCTCAGTAGAAGCATTTAAGTCTCACCTTAAAACTCATTTGTATACTCTAGCCTTTAAATAGACTCCCTTTTTAGACCAGTTGATCTGCCGTTTCTTTTCTTTTTCTTCTATGTCCCACTCTCCCTTGTGGAGGGGGTCCGGTCCGATCCGGTGGCCATGTACTGCTTGCCTGTGTATCGGCTGGGGACATCTCTGCGCTGCTGATCCGCCTCCGCTTGGGATGGTTTCCTGCTGGCTCCTCTCGCTGCTGTGTTGGATCCGCTTTGGACTGGACTCTCGCGACTGTGTTGGATCCATTATGGATTGAACTTTCACAGTATCATGTTAGACCCGCTCGACATCCATTGCTTTCCTCCTCTCCAAGGTTCTCATAATCATCATTGTCACCGACGTCCCACTGGGTCATTATTGTCACCGATGTCCCACTGGGTGTGAGTTTTCCTTGCCCTTATGTGGGCCTACCGAGGATGTCGTAGTGGTCTGTGCAGCCCTTTGAGACACTAGTGATTTAGGGCTGTATAAGTAAACATTGATTGATTGATGTAAAGGTGGGCGCTTTGACATGTTGTATAGCAGTGGTCCCCAAACACCGAAGAATAATTATTATTATTTATCTCTTTATCACACTCAATTTCTTACTGCGTGCCATTGGTAAGCGCAGGGGTGAGAAGAGGTTTTAATATCATTAGCGCCTGCTTACTTTTACCGCATGCCTTGAATAAGCGCAGGGGTGAGAAGGGGTTTTAAATTAATTAGCGCCCCGGTGGCTATTCAAGGAAATACGGTAATAGTAGTTTATATTTGCTTCTGTGTGCCAAAGACAATGATTTATGTTTTCTATGACTTTATGAGCACTTTATATCAGCCATGCTTGCTTTGTTGGCATGGAAAATTTCAACACGCCTTAGTGGCAGTCTGGTATTAAAGCGCCTCTTTGTCTGCCAATTGTTTGAACTGGTGCCAAGTCTACAACCAAAGTATTGAGATTCCGTACGTACCTAGTAGTACAGCTGGAATTTGGTCGGTATCTCTCAAAGTATTTAATTTGGAACCCATGTCTACCCATAATAAAGATGATTAATGTATCCACTCTAGTCTTTATTGTTCCATCTCTAAAAGACCCAGTGTCATATCTTCCCACAGACCGAGACCCTGCCCAGGAACAGTAATGGTAAAGTAATGCAGTGTATACGTCTCATGTCCATCCATCCATCCATCATCTTCCGCTTATCCGAGGTCGGGTCGCGGGGGCAGCAGCCTAAGCAGGGAAGCCCAGACTTCCCTATCTCCAGCCACTTCGTCTAGCTCTTCCCGGGGGATCCCGAGGCGTTCCCAGGCCAGCCGGGAGACATAGTCTTTCCAACGGTTCCTGGGTCTTCCCCGTGGCCTCCTACCAGCTGGACGTGCCCTAAACACATCCCTAGGGAGGCGTTCGGGTGGCATCCTGACCAGATGCCCGAACCACCTCATCTGGCTCCTCTCGATGTGGAGGAGCAGCGGCTTTACGTTGAGCTCCTCCCGGATGGCAGAGCTTCTCACCCTATCTCTAAGGGAGAGCCCCGCCACCCGGCGGAGGAAACTCATTTCGGCCGCTTGTACCCGTGATCTTATCCTTTCGGTCATGACCCAAAGCTCATGACCATAGGTGAGGATGGGAACGTAGATCGACCGGTAAATTGAGAGCTTTGCCTTCCGGCTCAGCTCCTTCTTCACCACAACAGATCGGTACAACGTCCGCATTACTGAAGACGCCGCACCGATCCGCCTGTCGATCTCACGATCCACTCTTCCCCCACTCGTGAACAAGACTCCTAGGTACTTGAACTCCTCCACTTGGGGCAGGGTCTCCTCCCCAACCCGGAGATGGCACTCCACCCTTTTCCGGGCGAGAACCATGGACTCGGACTTGGAGGTGCTGATTCTCATTCCAGTCGCTTCACACTCGGCTGCGAACCGATCCAGTGAGAGCTGAAGATCCCGGCCAGATGAAGCCATCAAGACTACATCATCTGCAAAAAGCAGAGACCTAATCCCGTGGCCACCAAACCGGAACCCCTCAACGCCTTGACTGCGCCTAGAAATTCTGTCCATAAAAGTTATGAACAGAATCGGTGACAAAGGACAGCCTTGGCGGAGTCCAACCTTCACTGGAAACGTGTCCGACTTACTGCCAGCAATGCGGACCAAGCTCTGACACTGATCATACAGGGAGCGGACTGCCACAATAAGACAGTCCGATACCCCATACTCTCTGAGCACTCCCCACAGGACTTCCCGAGGGACACGGTCGAATGCCTTCTCCAAGTCCACAAAGCACATGTAGACTGGTTGGGCAAACTCCCATGCACCCTCAAGAACCCTGCCGAGAGTATAGAGCTGGTCCACAGTTCCACGACCAGGACGAAAACCACACTGTTCCTCCTGAATCCGAGGTTCGACTATCCGGCGAAGCCTCCTCTCCAGTACACCTGAATAAACCTTACCGGGAAGGCTGAGGAGTGTGATCCCACGATAGTTGGAACACACCCTCCGGTCCCCCTTCTTAAAGAGAGGGACCACCACCCCGGTCTGCCAATCCAGAGGTACCGCCCCCGATGTCCACGCGATGCTGCAGAGTCTTGTCAACCAAGACAGCCCCACAGCATCCAGAGCCTTAAGGAACTCCGGGCGGATCTCGTCCACCCCTGGGGCCTTGCCGCCGAGGAGCTTTTTAACTACCTCAGCGACCTCAGCCCCAGAAATAGGAGAGTCCACTACAGATTCCCCAGGCACCGCTTCCTCAAAGAAAGACGTGTTGGTGGGATTGAGGAGGTCTTCGAAGTATTCCCTCCACCGATCCACAACATCCGCAGTCGAAGTCAGCAGAACACCATCCGCACCATACACGGTGTTGATAGTGCACTGCTTCCCCTTCCTGAGGCGCCGTATGGTGGTCCAGAATCGCTTCGAAGCCGTCCGGAAGTCGTTTTCCATGGCTTCCCCGAACTCTTCCCATGTCCGAGTTTTTGCCTCCGCGACCGCTAAAGCTGCACACCGCTTGGCCCGTCGGTACCCGTCCACTGCCTCCGGAGTCCTATGAGCCAAAAGAACCCGATAGGACTCCTTCTTCAGCTTGACGGCATCCCTCACTGCTGGTGTCCACCAACGGGTTCTGGGATTACCGCCACGACAGGCACCAACAACCTTGCGGCCACAGCTCCAATCAGCCGCCTCGACAATAGAGGTGCGGAACATGGTCCACTCGGACTCAATGTCCCGCACCTCCCTCGTGACATGTTCAAAGTTCTCCCGGAGGTGTGAATTGAAACTCTCTCTGACAGGAGACTCTGCCAGACGTTCCCAGCAGACCCTCACAATGCGCTTGGGCCTGCCAGGTCTGTCCGGCATCCTCCCCCACCATCGCAGCCAACTCACCACCAGGTGGTGATCGGTAGAAAGCTCCGCCCCTCTCTTCACCCGAGTGTCCAAAACATAAGGCCGCAAATCCGATGACACAACTACAAAGTCGATCATGGAGCTGCGGCCTAGGGTGTCCTGGTGCCAAGTGCACATATGGACACCCTTATGTTTGAACATGGTGTTTGTTATCGACAAACTGTGACGAGCACAAAAGTCCAATAACAAAACACCACTTGGGTTTAGATCCGGGCGACCATTCTTCCCAATCACGCCTCTCCAGGTTTCACTGTCGTTGCCAACATGAGCGTTGAAGTCTCCCAGTAGGACAAGGGAATCACCCGGAGGAGCACTTTCCAGTACTCCCTCGAGTGTACCCAAAAAGGGTGGGTATTCTGAACTGCTGTTTGGTGCGTAAGCACAAACAACAGTCAGGATCCGTCCCCCCACCCGAAGGCGAAGGGAAGCTACCCTCTCGTCCACTGGGTTGAACTCAAACGTACAGGCTTTGAGCCGGGGGGCAACCAGAATTGCCACCCCAGCCCGTCGCCTCTCACTGCCGGCAACGCCAGAGTGGAAGAGGGTCCAGTCCCTCTCGAGAGAACTGGTTCCAGAGCCCTTGCTGTGCGTCGAGGTGAGTCCGACTATATCCAGCCGGAACTTCTCTACCTCGCGCACTAGCTCAGGCTCCTTCCCCCCCAGTGAGGTGACGTTCCACGTCCCAAGAGCTAGCTTCTGTAGCCGAGGATCGGACCGCCAAGTGCCCTGCCTTCGGCTGCCGCCCAGCTCACAATGCACCCGACCTCTATGGCCCCTCCTATGAGTGGTGAGCCCATTGGAGGGATGACCCACGTTGCCTCTTCGGGCTGTGCCCGGCCGGGCCCCATGGGAACAGGCCCGGCCACCAGGCGCTCGCCATCGTGCCCCAACTCCGGGCCTGGCTCCAGAGCGGGGCCCCGGTGACCCACGTCCGGGCGAGGGAAATCTGGGTTCATTTCGTTGTAATTCCATTGAAGTCTTTGAGCTGCTCTTTGTCTGATCACTCACCTAGGACCTGTTTGTCTTGGGAGACCCTACCAGGGGGCATGAAAACCCCCAGACAACATAGCTCCTAGGATCATTGGGACACGCAAACTCCTCTACCACGGTAAGGTAGCAGCTCAGAGAGTCTCATGTCCTTTGTTGGTTTTGTTAGTGTTCTCCTTAGTTGAATGTATTTTTATGTTGCCAGGACTCCAAGTCCCCTTTTGTTTACGTTTCCTGTTTCTACGAGTGTCTGAGCTCACGCACCGTTTCTGTTTATTGGATAGTGTCGCCATCTGTCATTATCGCTAATCATCTCCCTTATTTATACACGTCTCACCATTCAGCAGGCGCAGGGACACGCACTTGATTATAGAGGGGCAGGGGCTCGAAGTCAGAAAAAGGGCAGGAATTTTTTTTTTCTAGTTTACACAATATGGAAATTAATGTAAAATTTAATTTGCTAATAGTAAGCTCACTACTTAGCTGTGTGTCCTTTGTAGGTGAAAGTGATTGCCATATCTTTTGTGTCAACAAATTATTGTCATAACGCGTTAATTCACATTATCATAGGCTTGGGAAGACATGAAAAGCAACAAAATACTGGTTTATTATTAGGCTATTGATTGTTAAATATAAGCACTTTAGTATTGAACATTGAACAGTTCAACATGAACTTCGAAAAAAAATACAAAAATAAATCAATCAATCAATCAATGTTTACTTATATAGCCCTAAATCACTAGTGTCTCAAAGGGCTGCACAAACCACTACGACATCCTCGGTAGGCTCACATAAGGGCAAGGAAAACTCACACCCAGTGGGACGTCGGTGACAATGATGACTATGAGAACCTCGGAGAAGAGGAAAGCAATGGATGTCGAGCGGGTCTAACATGATACTGTGAAAGTTCAATCCATAATGGATCCAACACAGTCGCGAGAGTCCAGTCCAAAGCGGATCCAACACAGCAGCGAGTGTCCCGTTCACAGCGGAGCCAGCAGGAAAACATCCCAAGCGGAGGCGGATCAGCAGCGCAGAGATGTCCCCAACCGATACACAGGCGAGCAGTACATGGCCACCGGAAATGGAAAAAACTTCAATGTGAAAATCTGTCCTTCTTCCCTTAACTTGATGAAAACACCATCAAGTTGTAACTTATGGTCTTTCTCACTTAATGCTCAGACTAAACAACTGAAATGCAATACAACTTTATATCTAAACCTCTACTGTGAGAGAAATGTGATCCGCCGTAAACACAGTGGGTTTTATTTTGAAAATCAACCCGGTGTTTTATTTTGTATTTTGTACACTACTTCCTGTCCCGCACGATCCGCTCTGCTCTGTGCAGAATTGATGTGCCGTGCTCAATTGATGTGCTGTGCTCCGACGTCCGGCAAAAACAGAAGCTGACACATTGAATAATAAAGTAATACAACCTTTTTTTTTTAAATATCACCCATATTTGATGCTGAATAAGTGGACGGCGACTAGACCATAACTCACATGTTCAAGTTGCTCCACTGTCACGTCTCCTCAGTCAGGGGCGCAGTTGGCTCTCTCTCCTCTCTTTCTCTTTTTGGCGAAAGCGCAGGCTCAAACAACCCGGTATTACAAGAAAATGTGGAGTTTTTGTACCGCTGTTTTTTTGTTTTGTTTTGTTATTTTACATCCCTAACAGGAATTTATTAATGTTGTTTAAAGAAAAAAAAAAACACAGGCAGAGGGCACTTTTTAAGACGAGGCAAAAAAGGGCTGGGGTTCAAGCACCCATAGGGCCCTATGTGTGCACGTGCCAGAGCAGGCGCCGGTCCAATGTTTGTTACATGCGACAGTTTACGGTTTAATTGATGTTTTAATGACGTTAAAATCGTTTAATATGCTAAACTTCAGGATATTGGTCAAAATGTGGACTGTTACAAAATCATGCTGATTATCAAAGATGTTAGAAGAGTGGTAGATAGTCATAGCTCAGTCAAAGCTTGTGGTTTTCTGGAAATTAAAGGCCTACTGAGACCCACTACTACCGACCACGCAGTCTGATAGTTTATATATCAATGATGGGCTTCACGGTGGCAGAGGGGTTAGTGCGTCTGCCTCACAATACGAAGGTCCTGCAGTCCTGGGTTCAAATCCAGGCTCGGGATCTTTCTGTGTGGAGTTTGCATGTTCTCCCCGTGAATGCGTGGGTTCCCTCCGGGTACTCCGGCTTCCTCCCACTTCCAAAGACATGCACCTGGGGATAGGTTGATTGGCAACACTAAATTGGCCCTAGTGTGAATGTGAGTGTGAATGTTGTCTGTCTATCTGTGTTGGCCCTGCGATGAGGTGGCGACTTGTCCAGGGTGTACCCTGCCTTCCGCCCGATTGTAGCTGAGATAGGCGCCAGCGCCCCCCGCGACCCCGAAAGGGAATAAGCGGTAGAAAATGGATGGATGGATGGAAATATTAACATTGCAACACATGCCAATAGGGCCGGGTTAGTTTACTAAATTGCAATTTTTAATTTCGCGCCGAAATATCCCGCTGAAACGTCTCGGTATGATGACACGTTACGGATTGTCAAGGACATTTTGTTCCAGCATCGTTCCCAGCTATAAGTCGTCTGTTTTCATCGCATAATTCCACAGTATTATGGAGGTCTCTGTTGCTGAATTTTTTGCAATGTGTTCAATGAACAATGGAGACATCAAAGAAGAAAGCTGTAGGTGGGAAGCGATGTAATGCGGCCGGCTTTATAGCAACACAAACACAGCCGGTGTTTCATTTTTTACATCCCTGAAAGATGACGGTGAAACTTTACTATGGAACAGAGCGGTCAAGCGAACACGGTTGGATTGGATCACACACACAAAGTACAGTGTATTATGCAGCGATTATTTTGAAATATCATGTTTCGAAGAGGGTCCCTTGCGAAGGGCAGAGATGGGCATCGCCACCACCCGTCGACTGGTGCTGAAGAAAGGTGCGGGGCCGACCTTCAGGTTGTACAGGTACGACCATATAATCTCACTAAAAAACTAGTAACACAATAAGCAGATGAGGGATTTTCCAGAATTATCCTAGTAAATTTGTCTAATTACATCTGAATCGCTCCCACTGTATAGTCTTTTTTTTTTTTCTAGTTCTTCACTCTCACTTTTCTCATCCACAAATCTTTCATCCTCGCTCAAATTAATGGGGAAATCGTCGCTTTCTCGGTCCGAATCGCTCTCGCTGCTGGTGGCCATGATTGTAAACAATGTTCAGATGTGAGGAACTCCACAACCCGTGACGTCACGCGCACATCATCTGCTACTTCTGGTACAGGCAAGGTTTTTTTTATCAGCACCAAAAGTTGCGATCTTTATCGTCACTATTCTCCACTAAATCCTTTCAGCAAAAATATGGCAATATCACGAAATGATCAAGTATGACACATAGAATGGACCTGCTATCCCCGTTTAAATAAGAAAATCTCATTTCAGTAGGCCTTTAGTTATGTTGCTCAAGGTAATAAACTAATAGGGTGCTGGGATGACCATGATGTCCGCCTTTCAAAGTACTTCTTGGACAACCAATTCTTGACCTCGGTTATGGCCAGGCAAAAGTACGCATTGTTTGACTCCTTAAGGAGAAAAAAACTATCGAGATTTGTGTTTCTGTCATATTTCCTCTCGTATCCGATGGTCTTGGTTGCTGATGATCCATTCCAGATATACACAGAGCTGTAAAAATATTAGGACCACTCATAGGTGGCCACTTTGAGCCCAGAATTGACTGCATTTGTTTAGGAGATATTTTCTTCGTACCATCTATTCTGTGGTGACGTCAATGGGATTGTGAAGTCTGCAAAAAGCACCACTTGTGGTATTACATCATTTCCAAACAGTGACGAGTTTATGTTTCGTTGTTGACCCGACACCGTATGTATACCTTTCTGTTTTCAACCGAGCAAGAATACAAACCACAAACGTTCTTGCGTGGACAGTAGAGATGCGCGGTTTGCGGTCTCATCCGCGGAGCCCGCGGATAAACCGCGGGGGTCAGGCGGGCGACATGACGAAAACATTTATTGTAATTAGATTCGGGCGGGTGGCGGTTGAACCATTCGGAAATATTTGATATACACGGTTCAGGGATCGGTATCCTTTACCATTCAAAGAGCCATTTAGGACCCGTGTCACAAAGCGAAGAAGACAAGAGTGACAAACACATTTCGGGAGAACATCCTCCCAGTAACACAACATAAACGCAACACAACAAATACCCAGAATCCTTTGCATCCATGACATTTCCTGACCATTTTATACACCCCCGCTAGCAGCAAACACCGCCACCCCCCGTGCGTCGGTAAGGTGGGCGGGATTGGGGGTGCGGGGGTGTAAAATATATTCAGGAAATGTCACGGATGCAAAGGATTCTGGGTATTTGTTGTCTTGCGTTAATGTTGTGTTACTGTGAGGATGTTCTCCCGAAATGTGTTTGTCATTCTTGTTTGGTGTGGCTTCACAGCGTGGCGCATATTAGTAAGAGTGTTAAAATTGTTTATATCACAACCATCTGTGTACTCTGTATCACCCAGTATGCCTTTCAATCTTGTACGTGTGATTGCTACAGCTGCATACAACATGTTACTGGACTAGCAAACGGTTTGTACATGTTGTTGAAAGTGTCAAAGGCAATTGCCTCACAGCACGCCCTTAATCTTGTCATCAGGATGAACACCATTGGATAGTCACGAGAACGATAGCGGCTCCCATTGTCTTCTTTACTTTGTGAAACGGGTTTAAATAGCTCTTTGAGTTGTAAAGGTGACCGACCTCTGATGTATTTCAGCGGGCGGTTGGCGGGCGGTTGCGGTTCTGATAAAATGTTGGTTCGGGTGGACGGCGGGTGGATGACGACTTTGGTGATGCGGTTGTGGATGATATAATTGCCTATCCGCGCATCTCTAGTGGACAGGGTCCGAGTCACCAAGCGTGTGTTTCATTTTCTAGGCACTCAATTTGAGAATCATACATGGCCAAACGGACAAATTACGGAAAACATGGCAAAAGGACTTTTTTGTCGTTAAAAAAAAATTACCGGATTTCCTTGGATTGCCGCCGGGTATATAGCCTGCCTAGAATTACTAAAATTAAACTCGTTTCGCAAAATAATTAGCGCATGCATAGCATTACCGCCGGCTCAGGATTAACGCCGGGTCAAACTCGTTTCGCCAAATAATTAGCATATGCCTAAATAAAACTTGTCCCGTCACGAGTGACACTTCACTGTCATCATTTTCAAAATGGAGGAGTCTGATTTCAATAATTTGAAATCGCATAAAGGGAGCTATTCAGTAGGATTTAAGGTCCAAGCTATTGAATATCCTAAAAAGAACAGTAAGCAGCTATGTTTTATTGATATACCGTAGCTGCGTGTGTCAAATATGAGTCATTAAATGACTCCCGCCTCCTGGTGGTAGAGGGCGCCAGTGATCCTTCTTGCGACTACTCGGCTGCAGAAGAAGTGACAACAAGCAGCAAGAGTGAGCAGCGTGTGTTTCTTTTTTCCTCTCGCTTGCACTTTTCACATGGAGGATTACATATCTAAAATAAAACTGTTTTCTAAACTGGACTTTCAATCGAAGCAGGAGGTAATAAAGGAAGATCTCCATCGAGACAGAGAGACTTTTAAAACTGAAGAAAGATAAGGAAGACTTCTATAAACAAGTTATCAATGATTTTGATCAGAAGGAGCTGAGCATGGACGTAATTTATAAGCAAAGGTAAGACCATAATTACATTTTTTTTATTAAATGTGATTTTCATGATGGTATCCTTACATCACACTCAAATTTTTAAGCGCAGGCCTAAATTTACCGCATGGTTTTAAATTAATTAGCACCCCGGCGGCAATTCAAGGAAATACGGTATCCAAAAAGCGGGGCGTACAAAACTGAGGTACTATTCTGTTCCTGTACTAACTGGAACTTCCAATACATTGAAACTGTAATATTTCTTAGTGCTGTTTAAGACCCTATGATGTCCGCGTTAAAAGGAATCTCAAGAGGAAACATGGAATTGACCAATAAAAGCGGAATCTGCTGGTAAGCGGGTAATCTCACTGAATTGACTTAGATGTGAGTGAAATACTGTCATGAAGGGAGGAATTTCTCCGTTATTTTCCTTTCATTTTCTGTCCTGGTGTGCTCGTTTTGGCAGAGTTTTCTGCTTGGTCTCTGTGTTTGTCAGCACCTTTTTATCAGCGTTTGCTCTGTGGAACGTTTGGAACGTTCCTGCTGCATCTTGGGAGAACCAAGCATGACACAATCAAGGATATTATCGATCATGAAAAAATCGGAATTTAAAGAAAAAAATATATACAAACCCCGTTTCCATATGAGTTTGGAAATTGTGTTAGATGTAAATATAAACGGAATGCAATGATTTGCAAATCATTTTCAACCCATATTCAGTTGAATATGGTACAAAGACAACATATTTGATGTTCAAACTGATATTTTTTTATTTTTTTTTGCAAATAATCATTAACTTTGGAATTTGATGCCAGCAACACGTGACAAAGAAGTTAGGAAAGGTGGCAATAAATACTGACAAAGTTGAGGAATGCTCATCAAACACTTATTTGGAACATCCCACAGGTGTGCAGGCAAATTGGCAACAGGTGGGTGCCATGATTGGGTATAAAAACAGCTTCCAAAAAAAAATGCTCAGTCTTTCACAAGAAAGGATGGGGCGAGGTACACCCCTTTGTCCACAACTGCGTGAGCAGATAGTCAAACAGTTTAAGAACAACGTTTCTCAAAGTGCAATTGGAAGAAATTTAGGAATTTCAACATTTCAACAGAAATGTTGAAATTCCTAAATTTGAAAACAAATAATAGCCTTAACCGCTGGACGTAACAGTACCCCTCACCCCGTGTCACTGTACCTGCATTGAATGACCGAGAACTTCGATCCCTCAGACGGCACTGTCTAAAAAACCGACATCAATCTCCAAAGGATATCACCACATGGGCTCAGGAACACTTCAGAAAACCACTGTCACTAAATACAGTTTGTCGCTACATCTGTAAGTGCAAGTTAAAGCTCTACTATGCAAAGCGAAAGCCATTTATCAACAACATCCAGAAACGCCAATGGCTTCTCTGGGCCACAAATCATCCAAGATGGAATGTGTAAAGTGTTCTGTGGTCTGACAGTCCACATTTCAAATTGTTTTTGGAAATATTCGACAGCGAACCTTCCAGACAGTCATCGACGCAAAGTTCAACAGCCAGCATCTGTGATGGTATGGGGGTGCATTAGTGCCCAAGGCATGGGTAACTTACACATCTGTGAAGGCACCATTAATGCTGAAAGGTACATACAGGTTTTGGAACAACATATGCTGCCATCTCAGCGCCGTCTTTTTCATGGACGCCGCTGCTTATTTCAGCAAGACAATGCCAAGCCACATTCAGCACGTGTTGCAACATCGTGGCTGTACATCGAAAATGTGTGGTGCAATATAAAGCGTAAAATACGGCAGAGGAGACCCCGGACTGTTGAACGACTGAACGTCTACATAAAACAAGAATGGGAAAGAATTCCACTTTTAAATCTTCAACAATTAGTTTCTGTTACAATCCACTGCATGGATCGTTTGTTGTTTGCTTTTGTGTATGTTTTGATCACGTTTTGGACTCTGCCGAGCCCAGTATTTGAGCACTTCCTTGTTCGTATTCATCACCATAGCGACTTTGTTTGTTCCACCTGCACTGACGCCCGGCGCACACCTGTTTTTGATTACCGTTTCTGTAGTTATACCTGCCTCCTCCCTTTGTTCGGTCTGAGTTCTTCACTTGCTTTTTGCAAACACTCACGTTCGATGATCTGGTCCGTTTTTGGCTGCTAAGTTCTGTCTTAGCTTCTGGGCGCTCGTCGCGTGCCATTTTGGACTTTACCTCAGTGCTAGTGTTAGCCTAGCTCCCCCTGTATTGCACGCGCTTTTTTTTGTCTTTGCATCAGTGTTCTTTTGTCGTTTTATGTATTAAATCCGGCTCTTACCTGCTAACTTGCTTGTCTGGTCCCATGCATCTTGAGATGACACCTCCGCCCATCTCTATGCGTTCCGAACGTGACAGTTTCCTCAGTTCCCAAACGTTTATTGAGTGTTGTTAAAAGAAAATGTGATGTAACACAGTGGTGAACATACCCTTTCCCAACTACTTTGGCACGTGTTGCAGCCAAGAAATTGTAAGTTAATTATTATTTGCAAAAAAAAATAAAGTTTATGAGTTTGAACATCAAATATCTTGTCTTTGTAGTGCATTCAATTGAATATGGGTTGAAAAGGATTTGCAAATCATTGTATTCTGTTTATATTTACATCTAACACAATTTCCCAACTCATATGGAAACGGGGTTTATAACTACTGTAACTTCATAGTGTTCTATCTGTTGTTAGCCTAGTATTAAGGTTTGTTAGAAAACTATTGTTATCTGTTTGCTACTATTAATATTGTTATAATGTTGAATTAGGCAAAGGTTCACCATTTGGTTCATGAAAATAGTTTTAATTGAGTGTTTCAGACACAAACTGAGCCTGTTGTTAAAGAACTAGCGCTCCAAACAATCCAAACTCTCTTGAAAATGATACGCAAACACATGAAAGTAAATAAAAACAACACAACTGTCAGTCAGAAATAAGTGGTGTTACATAAGGCTGCACCATGCAGCGTTTCAGAGGAATGTTGCAAGATGATGTGACCTGTTCCACAATTGGACTAATGACTTTCCTTCACTACAGCACATTTTGTCACTAATACCAACTAAATAGAACGCCAGTATTACAGATACCCGTGTTGATACCAATTTTAGTTCACAATTTTAAAGATAATTGGATGATTTTTGTGATGTAGCTTTTAAATGTGTGGATCACGATGATAATTAAAATAAAACACGGGACAAAGATTTAAGGAAAAACAAAAACATTTTGGGAACAATTTATTTCATGAGCTTCAGGAATTATCATGGCCAATGGGGTGTCGCCAAAAAACAATTACCACTCCACTTCATCCTAAAGACAGCATAAGTCCATTCCTAAAGGTAACTATTTTAGAGATTGCAAGACCTGCTGACCCAGAGCATGTAATAGAATCTTTTATTCAAGTTGTTATTTCTGCACTGTCAGACTAAGATATCAACTCCCACTCCTTCCCTTTTATAGTCGAAGTTCCACAGACAAGTGGAAGTGACGTGTAAACCGATAAGGTGTTAGGACTGACTTGGGCGGCTGAGTTTCCATCGTACACAGTGTAGAGAGGCGGAGCCGGCGAACGAGCAGCGGGGTGGGACACGCTGGAGCCCGGCCCAAGATGGCGGCGAGGAGGCGGAGACGTTGACCGAGCGGAAAGGCGGTGGCGACGCTAACTTCTTCCCTATATTTATATAGCGCTTTTCTCTAGTGACTCAAAGCGCTTTACATAATGAAACCCAATATCTAAGTTACATTTTTAAACCAGTGTGGGTGGCACTGGGAACAGGTGGGTAAAGTGTCTTGCCCAAGGACACAATGGCAGTGACTACGATGGCAGAAGCGGGAATCGAACCTGCAACCCTCAAGTTGCAGACACGGCCGCTCTACCAACCGAGCTATACCGGTGAGATCAGGTGCGTGGCTCGCACACCGGGACACGATAAACATTTCTCCTCACGCTGCATAAAAGGGGGGAAGGAGGAGAGATCGTGGAAGGAGTAGGAGAACCCGCAGCAGTACCTGAGTACCGAGAGCAACAGACAGCGAGCCGAAGACAGCGACGACGCAGCCGGCTAAAAGCGAGCGAGGAGCGAGCAGGAGAGAAGGAGCTGAAAAGCGACCCGATCGGAAGACAAAGTTTATTTGAAAAAAATAAAAGAGTCAAACCTGCTCAAAGCAATGTCCTTCCTGAGTCGTCCATGGAACCCGCACGACGACGGCAAGAGTCCGTCACACACAGATACTATGCTTGGTATCGACAATGCCAATGTAATGATCAGTCCGATCGCCCTTTTACTTGTCTTGTACTGCCTGTGACAGTTGCTGTTGCATTATCTCTCTAGAGCAGGGCTAGTCAACTGAATAATGAAGGAATACGCAGTTTCATTTCCAAGGTCTCAGGGGCCGGACATCGAAATGCGGATGTTTTGTCAGAGAGTGCCTGCGCAGGTTATATTCTTTTGAGACTATGTTTACTATATTACCTGTATTGCCAAAAATATTTGGCCACCTGCCTTGACTCAGATATGAACTTGAAGTGCCATACCATTCCTATCCCATAGGGGGTCAATATGATGTGGGTCCACCTTTTGCAGCCATTACAGCTTCAACTATTCTAGGGAAGGCTGTCCACAAGGTTGTAGAGTGTTTTTGTAGGAATTTTCGAACTTTTTTTTTTAAAAGTGCAGTGGTAAGGTCACACACTGATGTTAGTAGAGAACGCCTGGCTCTCAGTCTCCCTTCTAATTCATCCCAAAGGTGTTCTTTCGGGTTCTGGTCAGGACTGTGTGCAGGCCAGTCAAGTTCATCCACACCAGACTATACTCATCCTCCAGCGATAATGAAACTTGATAAAAAATGTTAAAGATACTAAGAAATTATTTGCATTGCTGTAATTGAGGTGATTATTATTAAATTCGAGAAAAATCAGTGGCACATTCCTACACAGAAGTTCCTGAAATAATTAAATAAATCATGAAATTACTGTTTAAATCAATTAATTGAATTATTTATTAAGTACCTTCTGCCCGAGTGCAGCTGAGAGAGGCTCCAGCACCCCCCGTGACCTCAAAAGGGACAAGCGGTACAAAAATGGATGGAAGAACGGGCGATATAGCTCGGTTGGTAGAGTGGCCGTGCCAGCAACTTGGGGTTGCAGGTTCGATTCCCGCTTCCGCCATCCTAGTCACTGCCGTTGTGTCCTTGACCAAGACACTTTACCCACCTGCTCCCAGTGCCACCCACACTGGTTTAAATGTAACTTAGATATTGGGTTTCACTATGTAAAGCGCTTTGAGTCACTAGAGAAAAGCGCTATATAAATACAATTCACTTCAATTCACTTCAAATAATAAATAATTAAATTACTTAAATATACTTCAACCGTTGTGCAAAGCTGGTCAGCTCGTCAACATCTAAATGTCCTACAATAATCACACGGGCTTGGTCTTTTCTTGTGTTTTAGTCACGTCATTAACAAAAAGGTAACATGGTAGGCTACTAGGAGCGAGCATCTACACAACAGCTAAGCACACAATAGCACACAAGCTAGACATACGTAGCAATTGAACAATATTGTCACAATATGAACAAGCATCATATAATTATTGTTGCACATGACTTCCATAAACAAAGTCTCCAAGGCAGAAGTGTGTTATAAAGTATCCAGTAACAAACGTGTCCACATTGTTCTACTCACTGTATCAAGAGCTTAACTTACTGTATTGTAAAGTGAATTATATTTATATAGCACTTTTCTCTAGTGACTCAAAGTGACCCAATATGTAAGTTACATTTTTTTTTTAAACCAGTGTGGGTGGCACTGGGAGCAGGTGGGTAAAGTATCTTGCCCAAGGACATAACGGCAGAGCAAGGATGGCAGAAGCGGGGATCGAACCTGGTACCCTCGAGTTGCTGGCACGACCACTCTACCAACTGAGCTATACCGCCCCAATTATTGTATTTCACCAGGAAAGGAAGTGTTCTCAATCAGTCGACGGTGGGTTTTCAAGCTCTGGCTTCTCCTTGGCAGTATCCGCCTGTCAGTTAGCCGTTCTAATTCATCCCAAAGGTGTTCTATCGGGTTCAGGTCAGGACTCTGTGCAGGCCAGTCAAGTTCATCCACACCAAATTATGTCATTCTTGTCGTTATGGACCTTGCTTTGTGCACCGGTGCACAGTCATGTTGGAAGAGGAAGGGGCCCGCTCCAAACTGTTCCCACAGGGTTGGGAGCATGGAGTTGTCCAAAATGTTTTGGTATCCTGGAGCATTCAAAGTTCCTTTCACTGGAACTACGGGGCCAAGCCCAACTCCTGAAAAACAACCCCACACCATAATTCCTCCTCCAATAAATTTCGCACTCGGCACAATGCAGTCCGAAATGTACCGTTCTCCTGCCAAACTCCAAACCCAGACCCGTCTCCACTGCTCTACAGTCCATTGGTGATATGGTTTAAACCACTGCATCCAACACTTTGCATTGGACTTAGTGATGTATGCCATAGATCATGGGTGTCAAACTCTGGCCCGCGGGCCAAATGTCACCCGCCATTTAATTTCATTTGGCCCTTGAGGCAATATCAAATTAACATTAGAGCTGGCCCGCCGGTAACACCACATTCACCGTTAATACTCATACTTGCCAACCCTCCCGATTTTCCCAGGAGACTCCCTTCCCGGAAATCTCCCAGGGCAACCATTCTCCCGATTTCCACCCGGACAACAACAATATTGGGAGCGTGCCTTGAAGGCACTGCCTTTAGCGTCCTCTACAACATGTCGTCACGTCCTCTTTTCCTCCATATAAACAGCCAAGTCACATAATATATGCGGCTTTCACAAACACATACTTGGTCAACAGCCATACAGGTCACACTGAGGGTGGCCGTATAAAAAACTTTAACAGTGTTACAAATATGTGCCACACTGTGAACCCACACCAAACAAGAATGACAAAACACATTTCGGGAGAACACCCGCACCGTAACACAACATAAACACAACAGAGCAAATACCCAGAACCCCTTGCAGCACTAACTCTCCCGGAACGCTACAATATACACCCCCCGCTACTACCAAACCCGGCCCACCTCATTTTAATTTCATTTTTGAATTTATTAGCCTGTGGAAAAAGTTAATGTTGATATTCACCTCAGAAGGCTGCAAATAGAAAAGAGGCATTCATTTTTTAAATTAAATTGTATTTAATATACCACTGATGTTTTTTGAAAGTTGATTTTGCAATATTACGTTATGTAAGCGCTGCCTGTTCCATGGGAGGAAGCCCAAATACCCGGAGGTAACCCACGCAGTCCCGGGGAGAACATGCAAACTCCACACAGAAAGATCCCGAGCCCGGGATTGAACCCAGGATTACTCAGGACCTTCGTATTGTGAGGCAGATGCACTAAACCCTGTTCCACCGTGCTGCCCCATTTAAGCCTTGCTTGTTCAATATTCAATGCAAAACTTGTTTGGGTCCCTATTAAAAGGTTAATTTGTTTAAATTTTGGCCCACTCTGTATTTGAGTTTGACACCCATGCCTTAGATTCTGTTGCACGGCCATGGAAACCCATTCCATGAAGCTCTCTGCGTACAGTACGTAATTGGAAGGTAACATGAAGTTTGGAGCATTGTAGCAACTGACTGGTTGATACCAGCACTTCAGTCATCAACAGTTGCATCATCTGAGAAATCTACATTGAAACAGTTTAGGTCTGACTTGGTAGGATATGTACAGCAGGCAGTGGACGGTGGGTTTTCAAGCTCTGGCTTGTCCTTGGCAGTATCACTACCCATGACTACTGTTATGCTGATGACACCCAACTCTACATGCCCCTAACGCTGACCAACACGCCGGACTGTAGTCAGCTGGAAGAGTGTCTTAATGAAATTAAACAATGGATATCCGCTAATTTTTTGCAACTTAACGCCAACAAAACGGAAATACTGATTATCGATCCTGCTAGACACGGACCTCTATATAATAATACAACTTTAACATTTGACAACCAAATAATAAAACAAGGTGACTCGGTAAAAAATCTGGGTATTATCTTCGACCCAACTCTCTCCTTTGAGTCACACATTAAAAGCGTTACTAAAACGGCCTTCTTTCATCTCCGTAATATCGCTAAAATTCGCTCCATTTTGTCCACTAAAGACGCTGAGATCATTATCCATGCGTTTGTTACGTCTCGTCTCGACTACTGTAATGTATTATTTCCGGGTCTCCCCATGTCTAGCATTAAAAGATTACAGTTGGTACAAAATGCGGCTGCTAGACTTTTGACAAGAACAAGAAAGTTTGATCATATTACGCCTGTACTGGCTCACCTGCACTGGCTTCCTGTGCACTTAAGATGTGACTTTAAGGTTTTACTACTTACGTATAAAATACTACACGGTCTAGCTCCATCCTATCTTGCCGATTGTATTGTACCATATGTCCCGGCAAGAAATCTGTGTTCAAAGGACTCCGGCTTATTAGTGATTCCTGAAGCCCAAAAAAAGTCTGCGGGCTATAGAGCGTTTTCCGTTCGGGCTCCAGTACTCTGGAATGCCCTCCCGGTAACAGTTCGAGATGCTACCTCAGTAGAAGCATTTAAGTCTCACCTTAAAACTCATCCGTATACTCTAGCCTTTAAATAGACCTCCTTTTTAGACCAGTTGATCTGCCACTTCTTTTTTCTTTTTTCTCCTATGTCCCCCCCTCCCTTGTGGAGGGGGTCTGGTCCGATGACCATGGATGAAGTACTGGCTGTCCAGAGTCGAGACCCAGGATGGACCGCTCGCCTGTGTATCGTTTGGGGACATCTTTAAGCTGCTGATCTGCCTCCGCTTGGGATGGTTTCCTGTGGACGGGACTCTCGCTGCTGTCTTGGACCCGCTTTGAACTGAACTCTCGCGGCTGTGTTGGAGCCACTATGGATTGAACTTTCACAGTATCATGTTAGACCCGCTCGACATCCATTGCTTTCGGTCCCCTAGAGAGGGGTGGGGGGTTGGTTGCCCACATCTGAGGTCCTCTCCAAGGTTTCTCATAGTCATCATTGTCACTGGCGTCCCACTGGGTGTGAATTCTCCCTGCCCACTGGGTGTGAGTTTTCCTTGCCCTTTTGTGGGTTCTTCCGAGGATGTCGTAGCCGTAATGGTTTGTACAGTCCTTTGAGACATTTGTGATTCAGGTCTATATAAATAAACATTGATTGATTGATTGATTATGACAGATGTAAAGTAATGTCCACACATTTTGTCGGCGCAAACATCTTTCACTTTGATTCGGTCAGCTAAAATGTTATTATTTTTTGCGATTATCCCGAAAATGTGTCAGCACAACCTTCCCCTTCCATATCTTGACGGAGCGACAGGTATCATCCTCACAAAGTGACCCCTTTCTCCGGAGTCACCCGCACCTCTTCCACCCATCATATTGATGAGAATTAGATGCCACTCCGCCGCCAGCCTTGCCCGTCTCCGCTTTAATTGGCGTTTGATATTCCGCGGTTGTCATTTCAAGAGGGAGAACAAGGAGTTGCCATTCATCACGGCTGCGAAAAAGCAGGGGTGGGTGAGGTGTCACTCAGCCTGATGGCTCTGTAATGTGTTTGGGGTTACAGACACCCCTGAGCCGCCTGTCAGTTAGCTCAGCGCTCCATCTTCCCCCATATTTAGGGGACTTGGATTTCATTTAGCCACCCTGTCCATCATTGAATTGCTCTCCTCTTAAAGCGTTCATTTATAAGCCCGACTTTCCTGGATGTTTGAAAGGTAGAATGGATTCTCACTACACCTCCGCTCGCCACCTAATACTGCATCATTCCCGGCAATAGCAGAGGAGAGAAAAACTTCAAATGATTTTTATTCGAGATAAAAGTCCCCGTTTTATTTAAGGTGCATTTGCGGATAAGGTCGGTGCGATAGGAATACCTGCACGGTTTTGAAAGGGTAAATATACCAAAGGAACCGTATTTCCTTGAATTGCCGCCGGGGCGCTAATTAATTTAAAACCTCTTCTCACTACTGCGCTTACCAAAGGCATGCGGTAAAAGTAACCATGCGCTTATTATTTTAAAACCTTTTCTCACTCCGGCACTCACCAAAGGCATGCGGTAAAAATTTGAGTGTGATGTCAGGATACCGTCATGAAAAGCACTGTGGAGGGACGGAGCCGACGAGCCGACAGCAGGCTCGGACAAACGGTGGTCCGGACCAAAATGAAGTGAATTATATTTATATAGCGCTTTTCTCTAGTGACTCAAAGCGCTTTACATAGTGACACCCAATATCTAAGTTACATTTAAACCAGTGTGGGTGGCACTGGGAGCAGGTGGGTAAAGTGTCTTGCCCAAGGACACAACGGCAGTGACTAGGATGGCGGAGGTGGGAATCGAACCTGCAACCCTCAAGTTGCTGGCACGGCCACTCTACCAACCGAGCTATACCGCCCCGGTTGGTAGAGTGGCGGCAAGGAGGTGGTGCATGCAGCAAAGCAAAGAGGCGGGGCGAACTCGGAGCGACGCTGCAACCAGCCGAGTCAGGCGCGTGAACTACACACCTGCTTTCAATCCCATCATCTTCTGCTGCGTCATAAAAGGGGAGAGGGAGGAGCAGTCATGGCAGAAGTAGGAGAGGAAACAACCGGCAACAAAGACCACGAGACCGAACCAGAGCGAGATGCCACCCCGCGGAAGACGTAGCAACCGGCACTCGAAAGGTGCGCCGATACGAGCAGGACTGGAGGTCGTGCGAGAAATTGGCGCGATCGGCTGGAACGAAG